>NW_006399843.1:7577281-7642538 GCF_000299155.1 Elephantulus edwardii
TATGTAATGGCATAAATAGAAGTTTAAGAGAAATAATAAGAGCCGTAAGCTTGAGGCAGAAAGAAGCTGGCACAGAAGGAGACTTGTAGAACGCTCAGGGGAGAAAGAGGTAAACAATGGGCTCTCTTTTACACGGTCTCTTAATGAACAACCATGGATCAGCCTGGACCGTGGGCTGTGCTCTCGGCTGCTGGAGTAGACACACCTTCCCGTCTAGAAGCAGGCTAACAGCAACCTTAGCTGCTGCACACAGGAGGGAATTCTTACCTTGAAAGCAAAAATGCAATGCATTTACTCAACAGAAAAAGAAAGGAAAAAAAAAAAAACTCAGCTTATGAAGGTTCTTTCTCACTACCTTAAAACATTAGACACCTACAATTTCAATTCCTGTATGTTTCCATGCAGGGAACTCTGGCGGTCTAGTGGTAAGAAGCTGCACTGCCATCCTAACGGCATACAGTTCAAATCTACCATGTGAGAAACCTAGGCAATCTCCTCTCGTGTGCTTAAAATGTCTCTGGAGGGTCAGCTATGCATCAGTTCCAGCTTGATGGAACAACAACAACAACAAATTTCCGTGGAGGTCCTGTGTAGTGCAAATGCTTAGTGTGTCTGGTGAAAAGTTTGAAATTTGCATCAATCTAAAGGTGTCTTAGAAGAAAGGCCTGGTAATCTACTTCCAAAAATTCTGCTACTGAAGAGTCGCTGGAGTGCTGTTCTATGACTCCAGCACTTCACACTGTCCTGAGAGAAAGTGGCTTCTGCTTTTGTGAAAAAAAAAAAGATGTATCCTAACACATTTTCCTTTTTTGGGGTTTAAGTAGGGGCATCTTTTACCTTTCCTACTCTTACAGCAAAATGGTCATTGCCATGTTCTGCTTTCTGTTCTTGTCCCTTATGAAGAAAAATTTAAAAAGTGGCCACTGCCATCAGTTCGTATCTCACTCATCTCTAGACGCATTCTTGCTGGAGAGTCTCTAGTCTACATTACCCCGGGAGCACCCAGATGGCTTTACTGGGGTGGGGGGAGCAGATCTCCACACAGCTGTCTGCTGGGTTACTTACTAAACTGCAGTTTCAGAGAGAATAAGGTTCTGAATTTTGGTCGCTTAAAAAAGTCATTAGGTTTATGGGCAGTACATGCTTGTCACATTTAGAGTGTGAATTACGTACTTCATGGACACACAGTTAAGCCCCACAGTCGTGGCCAGCCGCAATTTCTGCAGAGAAAGCACCCACAATCGAGACATTTTATTACAACTACTTTTCATGTATAAAATGCGAAAAAAAAAAATCAACCCTCCGAACATTATAAGGTAGTTTTTCTTTTAAGAAAGTTTTTATTCTCTCCTCTTTTTTTTAAATAAAGAAAGAGGAAAAAGAAAACCCCTAATGGGCTACTTGCTGTTCTATTCACTTTTAGATTTGTCAATTTTTGAGTGACTGCCAGCACCAGGGACTCTTTGTAGCACCTTGTACTTGGGATATAATAAAAACATGAAATGATTAAAAATACTGTGAGTGTAACTGCAGAAGGGACTATATATTCTGGGCCCCAAGGAAGGCTGTTTCTTTGCAGAATCAGACAGACTCCATTTATGTTATTAAATTGTAGCACTATTCACTGTCCAGGCTGGAAGCTTCCCGACATGTCAAAAGCACTAAATATGTCCAAAGCTCACCAGAAAGTTAACCCTCACAATGCTGGTACCTGCCAGACTTGGAAGCCCAAGGCGCATAAAGAATAACGTGTCAAATTCTAGGGCAACTTGTACATGTCAAAAATGCTTGGCATAAAAACAGAGTTCTTTACTATGCTAATTTATGTATCAATTTTAAATGTATGAGGAAACAGGTTACAGCCAAAATAAAGTATTAGTGCAAATGGTAGGACCAAATAATATTAAGAACACAAACGTGTCTTCTTCGCAACTTGGCTCTTCTCCTAGCCTTAAACTTGTGCTTCAGTGGTTCTCACACTTGGAGAGGCACCAAAATCACATGAGGCCTTGGTGCTGGTTCCTCCAGTGTTTCTAATATAAGTGGTCAGAGTGGGGCCCGAGAGCTTGAACGTCTAGTATGAATGTCTTGAATTTTCTAGGTGATGCTGCTGGGACGGTGCCACACCCTGAAAACTGCAGGTGTACATAATCTTATCAAGTCCTGCAGCCATTACAGTACTATCTATCATGACCATTTCACAGACAAGTAAACTGAGGCCCAGAGAGAGGGTATGCTTGAGAGAAAGTGTCTCCAGCATTTAGTAGCTGTGTAAACTTGAGCCAGTTACGTATCTTCAACTATTACGAGGATGGCCATCCCTCCTGCACTTTCCTCATGGCCCGAACTTGTTCCTTCTTTCTAAAGGACCCCACCCGACTTTATCCAAATGTTACCCATGTCCCCCTTTTCTACTGCTCATTACTAGTACCATATCAGCTCAGATTTATGATCTGCCAGCAGTATTGTGATTAGATGTCATCCTTGTCTTTCTATTACTCCAATATTGATAGATAAAATTCTGTGGTGATGCATCGCCTGCCCTTTCAAAGGTTACTGCCAGCAGATGCTGGGAATCAATACAGTTCTTATCTGTCACAAGCCACAAGAAAAGCGGGGTAAACAAGGCTCAATGAAAGGCCTGGGAGCAGGTCAAAGAGAGAACTCCCAGCCGCACTGCGTCAGGACTTTTGTTTACTATCAACTCCAGAACTCATTGTGGTTGGACACCAACAGTACGTTTGAGATTCTGGTCATATACTAGAGCGGCTCTCAGACTGTGCCCTGGGTCCAGTGTCATTCCTGGTAAACCTTGTCATAGATGCTGGGAGCCACAGCCAAGATGCTCAAACTATACTTTTGTCATGTTACTAAAATCAGCAGGATTCCTGAGTTCTCTTAAGGCAAGTACTAAAAATATCTAAGGACCGTAGTAGGTTCATCTGTATTTTTGTTTTGTTTCTCTATCCATATTTTAATTAGAAGAGTCTTATGTCAGGAGGAAAATAGCAAAAATAGTAGTTATATATTTAGAGTTTTTAAAAACATTTTTTTAACTTTTTTTTTTTAATAATTTTATTTTATTCTTTTTGTGTGAGTGTACCGTCAAATCAGATCTGACTGGTACAGGAGGAGATTGTCCCTCCTTTCCCGGTAGAGCATCTGGTGGAAAAAACATTTTTTTAAGACTCTGCAAGTCAACTTGATTTATTTCTCCCCCAAAGGAGTTGTTCTATCTACAAGAAAAAAAGGAGAGATGGGGTCCTCACCCATTAGGAGCCTACCCCAATAAGACTTACTAGAGTCTTAGGGGACTCTGATGGCCTAGTGGGTAAAGAGTTGCACTGCCAACCCAAAGGCAGGTGGTTTGAAGCCATCAGGTACTCCTCAGGAGAAAGACAGGCAACCTCTCATGCTGTTACCAGTCTCTGCAAACCCACTTGGAGGGTCAGCTATGCACTGGTTCTCACTCAATGGCAGTAAGTTAATGTGATGGTCTCAGGGGCATTAAAGGAATGGTTCCTCTAAAGAAGGCACTGGCAAAAATACTAGCAACTAATATCTCAACTTGTATTACTGTTGCCTCCTCTCAGTGTGAGCTCTCTGCCTTCCCACCTCATTTCACCTTGGTCCTAACCTGCCATTTGCCCCAGTCCCATCTCCAGCTTTAGCACCTTAGTCAATTACCTTGCCTCTCCAACATCTGTCTGGCCTCCAGGATGATGGCTATCGTTCATTTTTATTTCAATATAATATGCTCAGAGTGAGCTTTCTGGCTTAGTCACTCAAAGCCCTCTATGATCTACACACACAGGATAAGCCTGGGCAGGCACAGTTCAACACCTTAAAACCTGTCCCTTCACAGCATTTGCAGCCCCAAGTTAGGTCAGGTGGCTCCTCTATCTTGGTGCTCAGTGGCCTGAGCAACTGAAGCCAGGCCAAGGTTTTCAAGATAATGATTGCTAGTGTTGGGGCAAGACACAAGGTCAAGTGGCACAAGAGAATGACATTGACTGAGGAGGTGATGTGATTTAGGGATCTGCAGTGTAGAGTTCATCCACTTGCTACATACTTACTATCTATAAGTCATTAATAGGGGAACTATGATACTAAAAGCAGGACTATGCTTCTAATAGACAGTATGTGGGGGATTTGGGTTTTGTTTGTTTTCTATTTAAAATATCAAAGATGCTATGCAAATCCATACTGAGAAATGGTGTACAAAATCAAGCTAAATATGCAGTTAGCATATTGAGAAGATAAGGCTAACCTTCCTGAACTCTAAAAGGAATATTATTTTACGTAAAGTATTTGTTACTGAGTCAAAGCATTAGAAGCCCTGGGAGTGCTGTACCACATCACTATTTTTTAGAATTGATACCCTGCTCTTAAAAACACAATTATTATTATATTATTCTAATTACAAAAATTATGCATATTCATGGTACAGAAAGAAAGAAAAGGGAGGGAAATACACAAGCCAAACCCATAGGCACACACACACAAACCCACAAAAAAGGAAAAAGGAGAATTCCACAATCTCATCACTCTGAAATGGCAGGAATCTGGAGGAAATACAACCAGAGTGCTCTTCAGAAGCAAGGATGGTGAAACTTCATCTGACATATTTTCAGCATGTTGTCAAGAGTGGCCAGTCCTTTGGAAAAGATTATCTGTTATTCAAGGCAAAGTGGAAGGTCAGATAAAAACAGGAAGGTCCTCAACAAGATGAATCAACAAAGTGACTGTAACAATGAGCTTAAGAATGTCAGACATCATGAGGATTGTGTAGGATAGAGCAAGGTTCAGATCTGCTGTTCAAAGAGTCGCTTTGAGTCGTATTTTACTCAGTGGTACCAAACAACCACAACCATTCTGAGATTATTTATAATATGCTGATATATTTTCATTTTCGCGCACGTGTGTGCGTGTGATGTCAAACAAAGCTTCTGTTATTCACTATCATGGGCACTTTTAATTATCAATAAAATCTGTAATTTTAATTATTGTATTATTATAATATTATAATTCATCATGAGTCCGCATGCTACAAGTCTTATAGAAAATTCTACAATGAAAATTCTCTTGTACAAATATTTGTTCTAGTTTCATTGTATTTTGAGAACTTCTTTTTATCATAAAAATGTTCCATGCACCTCAATATACAAGAATGTAATTTTACTATTTAATTTTATAAAACCATAAGAGCATCTATAGAAATAATTTATGTTGTATATTTTTGGTTGTTGTTGAAAGGAACACAAAATAACAATGATCCCGAGACCAAAAGGATTTGAAGGCCCATTTCTCTTTATAAAAAATTCTGTAGTATTCCTAGGGTCTAAAGTACATATCCACAAAAACCTCTTACAGCATTATTTTTATTTTAAGGCATTTAAGATCTAAGAGGATAAAATTTACTTTAAAAATTATATCATAAGTATGTCCTTCCTGTAGAAAACACTGAACACACTAAAGAACCATTAAACAGTAAGTTTATTCACATTATAAAGGATTATTAGGAAACCTTTTCTGGTCTCCCACAACTGGGTTAAGTGCCCCTTCTGCGTTTCCATTAGCACTACACTTCTATCAGCACACTTGTTTAAGCCTCTGCATGCCCCACTAGACTGTAATGCTAATATTACAGTCCACATATTTCCTTGAACCAGGCCCTGTACCAAATCTTGCAAAGGAGGAGTTCATCCTTATCTTCGTCATTATATGCTTCTTACTCATCAGTCTGATAGTAAACATTTGTTGAACAAATTAACACATAAAAATAAATTAAGAAAGGAGTCTATTTAATGTTCCTTCACCTAAGTTTCCCCATGTCTTTGATATTTCTTTTCTTTCCTACTTTTCAAAAACTCTCAGTTTGCCCCACTAATAATAAACCATTTTTTCTACCAGTGGAAGAAAAAAAAAACCAAAACTCTCAGTTTGAGAGAAAATATGCAAGATTTGTAAAGAGTACAGAGAGTTCTGAAATATCTTTGACTAACTTTCTTTAATGTACTTATTTTAATTAACCATCACATAATACTACTGAAGACTCTGACAATCTTGTAGAGCACTGGTCAGGTGTTCTGCAGAATATCCCTCAATGTGGGTGTTGTTTGGTGTGTTCTCATGATTAAACTGAGATTATGGAGAAGAATGATACAGAAGTACCACATTCTGTCAGGGCTATATGACTTTTTTACTGATAATAATCTTGGTCACTAGGCTAAGGTGATACCTGCCAATTTTCTTAACCAGAAAACTACTTTCCAATGCTCTATATTTTGAAAGTAAAGTCACTAAAGTTCAAATATACTAAAGGGCAAGAGAATTAAGGTCTACCCACCTATAAGAAAAACATCAATTAATATTCTATCAATGCCTGGGCTTTGTTTTTTGCCAATTCCTTCAGAGCAGCTTGAACTCCCTCCTTCCTCACCATTGCCTTTTCGTTATTGGTTGTTTCATAAAATTATTCTGTGTCAGCTAATTCTTCTGTGTACTCCTTCCTTTTCCTTTTAATGCTTCCTGGATCATTCAATATTCTGGAGTAACTGGAGTAATAGGTGCAGGTGTATCAGAGACAGTGGGATTGGCTCAGGGTAGGGCAGGTTTCAGAGCTACTGTTCATAGGGTTGTTATGAGTTGCAGGTGATCACCAGAACATAACCAAAACAACCTATAATAAATCTGGCAGCTAGTGGGTAGTGTCCAGAGAGCTGGACAATGACTGGGGATAATAGAAGGAGAATTGATGTCTTTGAGCTGTGGTGCTGGAGAAGAGTATTGACTACACCATGGACTGCTAGAAGAACAAACAAGTTTGTCCTAGAGAGAGTGAGACCAGGCTTCTTCTCCTTGGAGGCAAGGATTCTGAGGCTTCCTCTGACATACTTTGGACATGTTGC
Organism: Elephantulus edwardii; assembly: GCF_000299155.1. Classification (NCBI taxonomy): domain Eukaryota; kingdom Metazoa; phylum Chordata; class Mammalia; order Macroscelidea; family Macroscelididae; genus Elephantulus; species Elephantulus edwardii. The sequence goes on from NW_006399843.1 coordinate 7,584,193, forward strand.
AAGGCGGGACTAGTCCTTGGAGAAGGACGTCATGCTTGGGAGGATGGAGGGATAGTGCAAGAGAGGAAGACCCTTGATGAGATGGATTAATTCAGTGACTGGGGTAGGTGGGTCAGATACAATAAGACTGGAAGAGGATAGAGCAGGGTTTAGGGTTGTTGCCCATAGGGTCACTATGAGTTGCAGGCGACTTGATGACACATAACAACAACAACAGTGGGTAGGGACTTGGGCTGTTAACCCACAGGTTGCTGGTTTGAATTCACCAGCTGCTTTGAGGGAGAAAGATAGGCAATCTCCTCCAATGTGGTTCACACCTCTAAAAACCCACTGGGAGGGCAGCTATGAGTTGGTTCTGACTTGATGGCAACGGGTTGCTGTTCCCTAAAGGAATAAATCTCTCTTGGAAGAAGTGCAATCAGGGTAATTCTCAGAGCCAAGCATAGTGGAACACTGTGTCCCATACTTTAGGAATGCTGTCAGGAGGCGTCACTCCTTAGGAGAAAACATCATCCTGGGAAAAGTAAAGGGCCAGCAAAAAAGATCTTCAAGGAGAGGAACTGACACAGTGATGGCAACAATGAACTTGAGTGTGGCAGAGAAAGAGAGGACGGCACAGCGTAGGGTGTGGACAGCACGCGGCCTGCTGTTCACAGGGTTCCTGAAAGTCACTGTTCACTTGAGGACACCTCACAAGAACAACTAGAGGGAGACATTTCAAAGAATTTGAGGATCTTTGTTATAAACACTAGAGTAATTAATAAATTTTTTGGAGGAGATACTTTAAGATTATGAAACTATTCTGTGCCTTCTTAAACTTAAGCTCATTAATTTCAGCTTTTCATTGGTGGATGTTGCCTGCAGCAATTATACTATGGGACTTGCATGGTGATTTCTTTTATTTCCCTTCAATCTTCTTATAATTATTAATTAGAATTCTTCTGTGAGAAAGAGCTTGCTTCTTTCAATTTCTTTCTTTCTCCAGTCATTTATTTACATCAACATGAACTCATGTATATTTTATTTTGAGGATTATAATTTAATACAAGCATTATTAGTGTTATTGTTCAAATGGTCCTAGCTTTGGCCAGCCCAAGTAGTTTATTTTTTATCTAGCAGGCAGAATTAGAGAGAGTGTAGCTACTAGGAACCAAAAAGTAAGTTAACTAGAATCCAAAGCAAGCAGGAAAATAACGAAAATGGTGGAACAGAAAATAAGTCACTTGAACAACTTTTTAGAAATGAGTTTTAGAAGACAGAAAGGACTCAGTGCATTGCTTCAAAATGAGAACAACAGCAAAAGAGCTGGAAATCTGTTCTATTACTATGTCTCTATATATCTTTTCTAATTCCAATGTGACAGTTTGCATTCTTATAACATAAGGCAGCTGGGTGGTGAGGGCCCTGTAATAAGAGGAGGAAGACATGAGAGGTAGTCAAATTCTAACAGACTCACATGGTCCCTACAGACTGCTGCCTCCACCCCGTATGTTTAAACACTACTCAATTAGGATCAACACTCATTTTTTATTAATGTTCTTCTGAGACAATGGCTCTTTTATCTATGTTTTATCTTCCAGCTACATTAAGACCAAGGACACTCTCACAGAAGATCTAAAGAAGGAGACCCCGATGAATTGGGAGTTTAAAATACAAATGGAACTTCCTTTGTCAGTCCTGACTTGTTTTATTAACATCTGAAGGTTGATTTATAGCAGATTACCAGGCAGGAGAGGACTGTTTGTCCAATCACTTACTTAACACACACAATTAGGAAAAAAACCCCACCACACCAAACATTCAAAAATGTTTCCTCTCCACAGGCTTAATGGATGGCACATTTAGCGCAGAAACAGGCACCTCCATTGCTGCCATCTATTGTCCTGATCAAGGACAGGTATATTCTTTCTCAAGACCATAGAAATGCATGCTCCACAAAAGGAAGGTCTAAGAGACCTCATCTTTTCACAAACAAGAGTGCTCTGAACAAAGACCTTTGTAGCAACGAGTCCAACTGTGATCAGGGAATCGGATGGATCCAGGATTTGTGACCTTGAGCAAGTTACCGAAAGTCTGTATTTTCTCATCTCTGAATATATAAATATTCACAACTATTTCAGAAGGCTGATGAGAGGACTGAATGAGAGGATGTGTGGGTCTACTGTCTGACATGATAAGGGTGCAAATAAACATAAGCTATCATGATAATGATGATAATTTCTCTTGGTATTTTAATTTCCAAACCTACAAATGAGGATAAGCTATTAGTGGGGTGTGATGTGGAAAAAGCCCATTTCCTGAGCCCAGTTACCGAGCGGGAATGATAAGCCATGGTGGTAGTGAATGGCTCTAGTTCTCCATCTTTCCGGAATAAAGTGCACAAGTACAAACAATTACATTAGAAACAAAAAAGAAGTGAGCATCAAGAAAAACTGGAAGGCAGCCATGATTGTGTACATTTTCTGCACAACAGAAACATACTACACCTCTTTCAATTAATTTCTTGCAAAAAAATGTACTGGTCTGGTTCCCATTTTTGTCAGGAGCCCTCCCCTACCTGAGCCTGTATGAAATAAACCAAGGAATCCTAGCATCCTCCTCTTTCCAGGAATTTGATAACTCATACCAAATTTCTCCTTTTCTAATGAGAAGGGAGAACAAGGCTGTCATGGCTGTAAAGGAAGCGGCCAGCATGTCTTGTTCATGGCCCTTTCTGTAGGGCCTGGACTGCTGCCCAGGGCTCTTGGCCTTCCTGGGCTTTGAGCTTCTCATCTCTAAAGGGCTCGGCATAATGCCTGTACCTTGGCCAGTACATGCTTCCTCACTGCTTTCAGCTCCTGCACTTTCATCACTCCTCAGAGCAAACATTAGCCTTTCTCTACGCAGAAGGAAAAAATGCTTTTCAGTGTATTTCTTTTACTCTTACATGCTCAAGCACTCACTCTTCATAAATAATGGGACAGTTTCCACGTTCCCACCACTGAATGTGTCAATGTGTACACATAGCAAATGTGGCTGCTTTGGTATATACTGTATATATTTGGGACCAACAGTGCCTTTCGTTAATTGAAAAACATTACTTAGAGTAGGGGATTATGTAAAAAATATATTGCTGTTGTTGTTCTTAAGTACCATCTAGTCGTAGATGACTCATAGCAACTCTATGAACAAAAGAGCTGAACACTTGTTTCTCCACCTTCTTATTTTCATTTAAAATGCTGAGCTGAAAATACATTCATTGACCAGTCTCTTGGTAATAAGTCCAAGCCTTTCCGTTGAGGTAGTTTTGGCGCCAATAAAATTGATTACCAGTAAACATGCAACCCAATTAGTAGGGTCAAATACCAAACTTCACTACTGTCAAGGGAATTTTGATGGGTATCAACCCTGGGACAGCGTGGAACTGCCCCAGAGTGTTTGCAAAGCTATAAACTGTAATGGCAGCAGACTGCCTCATCATGATCGCTGATCAGGACTCACTGTTGATCTTTCCATTCACATTCCAAAGCAAAACCCACTGCACCACCATTGTCCCTTAAATTGTGGTTCCTGGACTTCATCCAATACCAGCAGGAAACTTATTAGACATGACAATTTTTAGGCTCCACCCTAGACAGACGAATTCAGAAAGTCAAAGGCAGGGCCTGCAGTCTGCGTTTTAATGAGCACTCTAGCGATTCTGATGCCTGTTCAAGTTTGAGAGTAACTGTGGTAAGAGTCAACATGTAGAAGCGCTACATTTTACCTACTAATGTTCAGTAGGATTTCCAGAGGGGCTGGGGTACATGCGTCAATCCACTGGAAGGGTCACTGCACTTAAAACATTAGTCAGCCATTTCTATTAGGCAACTAATCCTTCATTAGGGTGAATTCGTGAGGTACTGCTCATAGTAGTGAAATACCTCGTTTCTTATCTGTAATTACTATTTACAACTCCCAATTTTTCTTGAGCACTGTGACTTTTCAGTGTGAGGGTCCCTGCTCAGGGTTTAGCTCCTGTTAATCATCTTAATGATGACAGAACCAGCTGGGTCACCTTGAATTATCCCAACCAGTGAAAGCCCAATGAGGGCGGTGGCCTCACACCTATCAGCTGGGCTGGGCCCAGAAGAAATTCAGTGCCTAACGGGGAAAAAATCCAAGATGCGCTCTGGGTGTTACCTCTGTGTTTATCAACTCAAAGTCTTCTCTGTGTAAACCAACAAACAGCACTCTTCTACTACAGCTAATTTATAATCACATGAGTATAAGCATGTCCTGGGTTCTTTTATCATCCATAACTTTGTTCTGTCAGTAATATCTGTCATGCTTTGCAGCTCACTAAGCCCTTTCAAACCCAAGATAGCTATATTTCTAAATGGAATCTGAGATGAATTTTGATAAACATGTATTCTGTATCTTAATAAAAATGGGGATTCCCCCCCTTAACTACCTGCATATATATAAATGTTTAAAAAGTTCCCCAAACCTGTCTTTGCATGAGGTGAAGATTCAATGTCAAAAATGATATTAAAAATACACAAAAGCTGTAGGAAATTGTTTTAACCAGGATGTGATAAATAATAAATCAGAATACAAGTTACTCTGCATTTATGGGTTCCCCCCCCCCCCGCCGTTCTTTAAGCTTTTTGCCTGTTATACATCAGTGGAACGACAGCCCCTTTAGTTTAACAATTATGCACAGAGGCAATCTTGTTAGGACTTGAAAAAACACTGTCACTGTCTTTGTCCCTGCCATGCGAAAACACTACAGTAAATGCCATCATGTACCATGCTGCCGTGCACAGAGGCAAGCAATGGACCCACGCAAAAAAGTTCCAAGCCAAGTTCCAAGAGGCTGGATAGAAGTCTGTATGCTTGAGGGAAAACATAGGAGATACAACCTAAACATTACTTTGTGGGTGAGTTCCCCTAATTATAGCTCACAGCAACCTTCAGCCTGTTTAGCTAGCTAGTATACCTGTTTTCACACCCCTCCCCCCCTTGGATGCTAATGTATTTCAGGTGCTGAGTCTTTTCCAAAAGCCAAGAGTTTCATTTTTAGCAGTGTATTCTCAGACGAGGGCAGCCAGTATGCTTTCTCCTTGAGGGATATTTACTTACATATTCAATTCAAATTTACAGTGCCTGGCTTACGAATGAAATGCCACTTAGGAAGAGAATGCCACACCATTGTGGGGGATAAATCAAACAAGCACTTCTTATTTTAGCACACGCTGGAAATCACACATTTCTAAAGCCGTATGTAGGTTATCTGCACAACAGAAACACGCCCCACCCCTTCCAGTACATTTCCCTGGCTACTCCACACGCTAACCTAAAATTGCTTTCTTCTGCAAGTCTTCTTACTGAAGAAGCCAATAACCGCTTTGATGCCTGTAAAGAAGATGATTTTAAGGCAGCACAGCTGGGTGGAAAGTTTAACCTTTGGGAAGGGCACGTTCAAAAGAAGTAAGATTTCCGAACAACTCCCTGGGGGTCCAGAATCTTAGAGGACACTGGTGCATGGGCTAAATTCAAACCTCGAGTGAAAGGAACGGAGTAAATAAGGTCTGGCTTGTTAGCAAAAGGAGTATTTACTTCCGAGCATATATGGCACACAAACCCAGAGAAGTGGCAGTTTCATGCGGCTGCACCCTGCTGCTGAGGATGGCCCTGAATCATCATCTCTGCATCTTCACGAAGGATTGTTTTTTCAGTGGTGGTGATGCGTTGGCCCTGAATCACTCACACACTGGCCTTGAAGCAGGCAGCCCACACGTTCGCGAGGCAGCTGGCCTGGCATAAGAACCTCGTGATCAGAGTTATTAGCTGCAGATAACCACTAATAATTCAGAGACATTTTGTGTCCTTAGGAGACAGTTTGGAGTTTTGCATTTGTGTTTCTCTAGATTGGCCATTGCACTAAAATATCTGCAGACGTAAAAATAAACAGTGTCAGCCTGGGAGTTGGAAAAGTTCAAGACCTGTTCTCTGTTTCTTTGTTATGCAAACAAAAAGAAAACCCAAGGAACAAAGAAGCCTCACCACTGCAAAAAAATACAGTAAGTCTCTCCTTGACGAACACATTGCGCTTGAGTCAATTTTGAATCACGGCAACTCCATGTGTTGTTCATTGTCGTCAAGTTGAATCCAACTAATTCAAGTCAGTTTGAATTCCAGTCTCTGAAAACCTGCTGACGCTCCAGCATCAGAAAGCCTGAAGGGTCAGCAGGTTTTCAGAGGCTGTAAATGAAATTGGAGTAGACTGTCCATCTTTTGCCTGATGAGCAGTTGGTGGATTCAAATCGCTGGCCTTTGGGTTGGCAGTGTAACTCATTACCCACCTGGCCACCAGAGCTCCTAAGAGAACTGCTCCACTGGGTTTTCTTGCCTGTAATCGTTACAGAAGATCACCAGGCCTTTCTTCCACAGCTGCTGAATGGGTTCGAACTTCCATCCTTTAGGTTGAGTCCCCTGCAAACCATTTCTAATGCCTAGGCCTCAAGAGGTCTTAAGACTTACCTGTTGGTCTCGGGAAATAAGATACAGAAGGTTCTGGGTTCCATTCTCAGTCCCCAAAATACCCTACAGGCCTGTGAGGAGCACACATCCCATAGGCTCCAGCACTGGGCTCATGGCGTGCTATTGAGCACGGCCCAGCACGGCCTCCATTTATTGTCTGTAGATTTTCTTCTTTGCTTTCTTGATGAAACTGTCAATCTTCATAATGGTGTTAGCAATCACAGGGATGTGCGGTGGAGCAGCTTTAAAGGCATCTAATAAAGAGAGAACCTGTGCTCTCAGCTCCTGAGCCCCTCTTTAGAGTCAGTTACCTGTGGTAAGGTTGGGCATTCTGACTTGAACAGAGTACGAGAAATTTAACTTGGCCAGTCAAGCTGCCACCACCTCAACAGAACAAGTGGCATCACAGTGCCGCCCTTTCTTCAGCTCTGCAGACAGGGAGAGCTTGGCATCACAACACTGCCTCGTTCCAGCTGGCTGAATTGGCCAGCAGGCGGTAGACGTACTTGGGTGTCAGAGAGGAAAGGAATAACTTTGGAGGGTTGTTGTTGTTTTTAATCCCCTAGTTCAAAGAATTTCAAGGGAACTCTGGTGGCCTGGTAGGAAGGAGCTGCATTATCAATGCGAAGGCATGCAGTTCAAATCCACCAGCTCTTCTGCAAGAGAAAGATGGATTATCTCCTACTCTGTGATTTACCACCTCTGAAAACCCACTAGAGGGTCAGCTATGGATAGGTTCTGACTTGACAGTACACAATAGTAACAATAGGTCAAAGGATTTCTATACCCTTGACATGGCTTTAGTCTGGAGTCCCAAGACCGGCTTCCTTCCAAACTGTCAAAGCAAATCCACTTCTGTTGAGTCAATTCTGACTTACAGTCACCCTCCATCATTTGGAAGGCGGGAAATCTTAAGGGGAGACCACAGTCCATTTTCCTTCCAGGGAGCAGCCTGTGGATTTGAACCACTAACCCTTCAGTTAGCAGCCAGGCAGACAACACATAATGTCGCCAGGGCTAGCACGTGGAACAACTTCAGGACTCCAGTGCTAGCAGTCATCCAAACCAACCCGGTGACACACTCTCTTGCTCTTTTGGGGCTTGATACACAGCATGGAAGGACAGAGATCTCACATGGTCAGTGAGAACACCCCAATTGCCATCCGACGCATCGGAAACCACAGACCTGGGCGAGCCTGTGGTTTCTTCCCAGAAGGCGTTGTGACGCCAGCAGCTCCCTCAAGCCAGTGGGCACATTATCAAACTGCAGCATGCTTCAATGGCTTCTTTGTAGGCGTTCCATTTCCGCTATTCAGGTCTCCCAAATTGCAAACTATTCAAGGGCAAAGTGAGGTTTATGCTCCCAATTAGTTATTCTCGAAAACTAGGAGCTGTACTACACATTAAAAAAGGAAAACTGCTTAGTACATACTCTGTGGGGGCCTCCGAACGGCAGGTGATTCCACACACCATATGCGATTCAACATCTAAAGGCACCAGGGGGAGTTGAGGGCAGAGCTGGAGTCTCAACTCTTGCCTCCAAACCACAGAAGCCAAGAAATTCAGATTCGGAATTGCTAAGTAGTGTGAGACTGCATATACGGTAATACCTAAATCAAATCACGCGACTTACAGCATCTGTCACAGGCCCGGTGTGCTTCCGACTGTGAAGCAGAAGTACCTTTAGCCATGCCCATTTGCACACATTTGGAAAGGAGCCCCAAGTAGCAAAGTTAGGCCCCTCTGGATTTTTACGAGGCTTTTAAGGAACCACTTCTCTACTCTACTGTCTCTGAAAGTTGATGGCACCAAAATAGGTCATTTGTCAAGCGGTTACTTGCTGTATTTTCTTCCTGCAGGAAATTTTCTATTTTGCCTTCTGCAAGGAAGGTTTAGGCGAGGAAGAGGATTTGTGTAAAAGGTACTGCAGTCAACTCCCACTATTTCCTCCTCTTCAAATATATCCCAAAAGGGACATGCATTTAAGCAGCTCAGCAGGCCAGCATGACCAAAATGACAGCGCTCTTTCCAATTTATCCTTCTAAAAGAGAATAAGCAGACACACAATAACAAAAGCCTTTAGTCTAGATTTCATATCAGACACTTTGATGAATAGTAGCCTAAAGGGCAACATATTTATAAGTTTTAAGTCTCTCCTGCAACACAAACTGTCCTGATTTATCCCTATGATAAAGGCAGTTCTGAGAGCTACTTTACCATATTTATTATTTTACAGAGGGGGAAAAATGCTGATTGAGCTCTCAATCTGCCACTGTTGGAGTTATAAATGTTGGTAAGAGACCAATGCTGATGTCTATAAATATTAATCTATTCGCCATAAGTTCTGGCTCCCCCCTCCTCCCTTTTCTTCCCAAACAGATTCCCCCTAATTCTTGCTGCATCTTCAGGATTTGCGTTACTAGCTAAAACCTTAAAAGGAATTGAAAGGGTAGCCTCTCTGAAGCCCATTACTTCCTGTGAAGCTGTTGGCCCAGCAAAGCTCCAATTCAATGTTTATTTAAAAGAAAGCTTTACAGACAAATGTCGATTCCTCTCGTGCCAACTGATAAACAGGCATCCTTATCTGCCTCTATATATTTGGTGTCTACTCTCCTCACCCCAGTCACAAGAAAAACTTCAGTATAGTACTATCTAACGTTCTTAAGCTCATTTATTTAAAGTATACTTTTTTTCTCTTTGATCTTTGAATTCATGGAAACATCCCCGCTTTCTCTAAAATCCAGTCCACTCGGTTTAAGACGTAGTTAATAAATCATTTTTGGGCTACCCCTGAAGTCATTGCTTACTTCAGCTGACTGTGAACCACTGGGAGTTAATTCATTAGCAGGTATAAAAAACATCTGAACACTACCACCAGATTGTGTTTGCCTACAGTGTCAAAGTGAACTGTTCATTAGCATTTGTGAGAAACGATCAAGTCACCAAAGGGTATTAAGCCAGCCTAGATGAAGGATAGAGGCTCAGGGACTGATGTGTTAATTCAGTTTTCTGGATTAAACTCCAGAGATAGGTCCTTAGTACAGCTTTATTTTTACTGAGCTAAGCATCATGTTAGAAGTGGATGCCCTCCCAGGAAGAAAATTATTAAAATCATCACCAAATAATAAAATTAAAGTGCTTCTTGATAGAAGATTCTGGACTAGATGTAGCCAACAGCTTATTCTATATTGTTGTATAATGTTTGTATCCATTATAGGTAAACATTGGTTATAATCTTTGCTAAAAGCCCTTCTTGGGGCTAAAGTCTATGGTACAAAAAGACTAAGAATTTCAGGGCAGTTTTCAGATGTTCCACTGATACCATTCTTGGCTAAATTTCAAAGCTGCTTTGTATAAGCACTATATGTGCTGGTTGGATTGGCTGCCAAAAGATCCACCAAGATGTGGTATCCCATGTGAATATGTATCTTTAATTACTCAATAGATTTTGTATGTTCACGATCAATCTACACCACCTGTCCCAGACTGAAAGTAGGAGGCTGCCTCTTCTAACCACCTGCGCATACAAAATTAGTCTGTTTCTTCTTCCAATAAATTCTGTAGGCTCTTAAATGTTCTCTGCAAGGTCTTAAATGTTGGTTTAACATCACTCCTTTTGGTTCAGTATAGATTTCTTTTAGGAACTTGCAAAGACTATTGTTATACAATTTGTTAAAGGGAAAAGAAAGCAGTTCAAAGATGCATTATTAAAATCCTGACCTGAGACACAACCAGAGTCTCATACCTGCATTTTAATTGTAGTCTATGCATTTCTTCTTTCTATTAAGCCTCCTGGCCAAAGGATTATATTCAACTGCAGCATTTCTCCAAATTCTCCATCCCAGACAGATCTGTTAAGGGCCAGGTCTTGTTTTTTGAGTTCATTTAGTCCAATAAACAGATCCCCCCCTTCTTATTATAGTTTAGTTGGATTTCAGGTTTGTGCAGGTACATGTTAAGTAATTAATACTCATATTTTAAAATATAACAAAACGCATTATGGAAGTCAATTTAAAAATCACTAAAATTAGAGTTTATGTAGTAACTTGTTACATGCTATTGAGTTGACTGTGATTCATAGTAACCCTGTAAACAATGGCTCTGAACCTTGTCCTATCCTGAGCCAACTTCACCATTTCTGACACACCTGACCCTACTGCCACAATCACTGGGTCCATTTATCTCATTTAGTGTCTTCCTCTTCTGCACTCATCCTCTACTCTTCCAAGCATGATGTCCCTCTCTGAGGACTTTGGGCAACCCAAAGTCTGTGATACAGGCCTTCAAAATCTTTGCCTCCAAAGAGCAACTCGGCCTCACCCTCGCCAGCACATACCTGTTTGTTCTCTTGGCAATCCAGGTTATGTTCCATACTCTCCTCCAGCACCACAACTCAAAGGCTTCAATTCTTCTGTCGTTCTTAGTTACTGTCTAGCTCTCAGGTGCATAGTAAAGAACCAAGAAGACCTTCAAACTATATGTGAATATGTGTGCATGCCTTAAAAATGCATATGCATGTGTGGGCAAGCACACGTGTGTGAGTGGGTGTGTAAGTATTCTGTTGTATTTTCTGAAGTTCATGTTTTGAGTAAGAGAGTTCTGGTGGTCCAGAGGGAGTTGTCACGCCTCACTAGCAGTTCAAATTCATCCGTGGCTCTATAGGAGAAAGATGGGCCATCTCCTGCCTTTCGATGGATAGCCTTTTAAATTTGCTGCTGCTGTGAGGAGATTCTGACTCAATGGCAATGAGTTTGAGTTTTGACTACGTTTTGCGCAGGATCTATTAGTATCAGCTTGAAGGGAAGAGATTCTGTGATAGCCACAAATAATTCTGTAACTGTTTTTCGGAAACATATAGACCCAAACCAAGAATAGTTCTATGATCAAACACTTGCGAAGAGGCCTGTTTTGATTTCATTTTATTTCTTGCAGAAAGAAGTGCAAGAACATTCTCTAGTTAATGATGGAAAAGCAGACTGAGAGAAGGCCTTTAACTTCTGCTCACTGGGTTGCAGACCAGAGAGGCCTACAGTGCATGAGCAGAGTCAATACTGGCTGGGAAAGATAAACCACGATTATCAGGCCTGTTTCCTTGAAAGCTCTTTGGGTGTCCACTTATGAACACAGTAGATATATATTGCCGATACTAACAGCTGCACTTCTGACAGGAGCACAAGAACGAAAGAACAAAACCGTTTTGCTCCACGAAGTCACCTATTTTATGATGATAAGAACTCCAGAGTGTCTCAGTGGCTATCTCAAGACTAGATATGAGAATGAAAAATGGGTGGGGAATAAAATAAAAAATAAAAAAGGAAAATGAAACCCTGCCTGACCACAACCAGCAGGCCTGATGCACGAGCACTGTCGTGATGAAGCATGTCTATACCACAGGGGTGGTTTATCATTCGCTCTTCACATTAAATTCAGAAATATCTCTTAAATGTTCCTCATTAACTGAATACATTATTCAATTCTGTGCTAAATTTCAAAATAGCTCTTTTAACCAGAAATGAGAAACAAGAAGTCATACTGGATATCAGTCTGATAATTAAATGAGTTCACCAGTGTTTCAAAGAGAGAGAGGGAAAATGAAACTCAGTGATCTCTCTTACTAGAAGCATACTGATTTTTATCACACATTTAACCAAAGAACTAGGTACCTTAAATGCCAGATATGAAAATAAATTGTGTTTGGTTTTTAATTAAGTCTTTAACTTTGTGTTTAAAAAAAAAAATTAGGCCTGGGGGTTTAGATTGTCATTTTACACAAAAGTGAATGGTAAATGCCTTTCTACATGCAAAGCCATTAGATATAATTATGCAATGGGTGAAGCGTGTATCACACTATAAATGTCATTTGGTTTTACAGTTATAAACTCATCAACATTTATCAAAACATTGCCTGGAGAAAGAATGAGATGGCTACAGCTAGTGACAAATTCAATGCCATCTTTGAAAATGCATGACAAAGAGTTGTCACAGTCAAACACACACTGACATGCTAAAGTGGTGGTCTTCAGGCCCGTCGAAGAGAAATGTTATTCTCTCTAGAACAGTGACATGACCACAGTACACTTCAGTGGTGTTCCAAGCTCTGTTTTCCTCCCTGCATATCACGCTCCCAACCCCATGCTCCTAAACATTGACATGAGGGGTGTGTAATTTCAGTCAACTTTTGCAGGTAGAGGAACATGCGAATTCACCTAAATGGGCTTTAGGGTTTGATTTCAATTGCTTATTCAGCTGTAAACCTTAGTGCTTCTTAGTTAGTAATCTCTTAATGGAGTTCTGTTCAAATGGAAACCCAGGGACTCGCCCTGCTAGGTTCCCTTTAGACGACAGGGGCTGGTTTCTTATTTCTTGCTCTGAAATCACAAATGGCCCAGGTGCTTAAGCACGAGCACCAGGCTCTGCCCGCACACTGTGCTAACAGTTCGCCTTCCTGAGTGCCATTTCACTATCCCCATCAATCTGGTAGTTATCGCCCAGGGAGATTTGTCCCTTGAAAAACAAAATGGCTGGGCTTTAAAAAGTCTACTTCTTCCTTCGTCCGCATTTCAGTTTCTTACAACTTGTTAATACAAAATCTTGACAATGGTCCAGGATAATAGCACCATCAACAATGTTTCTATCGGAGCCATGCCTGCCCTTTTGTCCCCAGTACAGGGTCTAAAATCTACGGAAGTAAAAGAAAACAGCAAGAACCAGCCAGGAATAATAAACTTAACTCCTGAACATGTAATAAAAAAGGCAGATGCATAGAAAGCTATCTTGATTTTCTACAGTGTTCATGCAATTGATAACCTCATCAGACCTTTATGGGCTAGAAGCTTCAGACAGCCACAAAGAACAGTATTACCTGAGTGGGGTAGTTGCTCAGGGAAATAGCAATTACAACTGAAGGGCCAATCTTGTGTCTTTGGGCAGGTCTGTGATCGCTTCACCACAGCGCCTCCACTTTGGTCCGCTTCTCGATTCCCCTCACAAGCTCCAGCTCACCTCCTTAGCCTCCCAATTGATTTGCCTCAGGATGATCTGCTCTCCCACCCACATGGTTCCTTTTCAACTGTGGTTTTTGTGTTTGTTTTTTTTTTTTTTTAAAGAAACCTCAAGATTGAAGAAAACATTTAAACAATTTGAAATGGCCATCGAAAGAGCCCTGGTGGCACAAGGGTTAAGCTCTCAACTGCTAACAGAGAAAGGTTGGTGGTTTGAACCCATCCAGTAGCTCCAAGGAAGAGAGACTAGGTGATCTGCTTCCATAAAGTCAACTCGATACACTGCTGTCGAGTCAAAACCGACCTGGAGCTGACACTCTAGCATGTTTCTGAGGCTGTAAATTACATGAGAGAAGATGGGTCCATGTTTCTCTCAAGGATCACCAGGTGAATCCAAACTGCCAGAGTGGCATGGATTTTAAGTTAGCAGCAAAATGCCCTATGGACTATGCCATCAAAGCTCCCAACTAGAAGGATGACAATCTGGGACTCCCTGTAGCACAGCTCTATTCTGTTCCCTAAACGCACAATGAGTGACAGCTGACTGGGCTCCCCACAACAATAACAAATGGTCATATACCATTTTTGCAATAAGCTCGAGGGATAGTTGTTATGTACAGTTGAGTCAGAACCAACCCATGGCTGACCCTCTAGTAGGTATTCAGAGTAAATCACACAGGAGGATACTGGTCATCTTTTCCCATCAGAGCAACTGGTGGATTCAAAACATATGCCTTTGGATTGTCAGTACAACTCTTTACCACTATGTCACCCGAACTTCCTATCTCTATCAAGAGATAGAGAATGATCTAAAAAGCTCTCAGGAAAGTTCTGTTCTTTTAGCTCCGCAAAAATCCTTGCCTGCATTTCATCAATGCCCAACATTGGGTCCATGATGGACATCAGGCTACAGTTCCAGTGTCACTAAGACTGTGGAATAAGGCTGTCTACACCTGCTCTAAGTGCCCGCCCCTTTCCTCCCTTGTCCCTGCTTTGTAGCTAGATTAATTCCAGTTCCTTTTCAGATCTCAAGCCAGGCGTCATTTCCTTTAGGAGAACTGAGTAGTGGAGACAGTAGGGACTCAGCTACCAAAGTCCAAAACAATGCGTCTCTAGTGATTTCAATCCCCATATGGCTCTCCTCCCATGTAATTTACACTTGCCCAGGAATCTGCTGGAAGGTCAACCATGAGTTGAATTTGACTCAGCGCCAATGACTTTGAGGTGGGGTTTCCAACCCTCCCCAGGTAGACTTAAGTGGACTCCACAAGACCCTACTGCCCCATTTTAAGACTTATCACGGTATGATGACCACAAAGCACAATGCTTTGTTTCCTACCCACAAGATAGATTAAAAAATTTTGTCAAATTTATAAATTGAGGAACAGATACAATTCCTTCGTAGCCCAGTGAAATGTATAAATTCAAGATACTAAACTGTTTAGTCTTTTGTCCTTGTGTTGTTTTCCCCAAATAACTTATTAAAGAGCAAATGGAGCACAACTAAAAATAAAGGTGTCTTATAAGAGATTTTAGAGAGGGTAGCAGGGGAGATAGTAGAAATGTATTTTTGTTAAAGATTCATTTTAACTCTGCTAAGAGGACCTAGTGAGCCTTAATAAGGAAACAAATAAGAATGCATTAGAAGATAATGGTGCATGTTCTAGTTAAGGTTCTACATTCTTGTCTTCAACTCACAGAGATGTGTTTTTTCTTTAAATTCAAGTTGAATTTCATTAGCAGCAATTTTCAATTTATCAGTCTTCTCAAACAACCACGGAACAGCCAGAAAACACAGAACAGTGTCTATTCTGTGAGTAAGGTTAGCAGAAGCTTAGTTATTACCATTTCTTGTATTTAATTTCTAGCTTGCCAACTTGTAGTTTTAGAAAGAAGGCAGGAGAAAACAGGTTCTTTAAAATTGATGTGTTTTATCATTACCCATCATTAAAAAATGATGCTGTTGTACCATTTCTGAAGTAGCAGGCAGTGAATATTTAATGTTTATGCTAGTATTTATTAATTTCACATTTTTACAGTTCTTTATAGAATGTCTGCTTTAAATGACTATGATTCATATTTTTTTTACAGACTCTCAGGCATTTAATTTCTTTCCCAGAAAGCATTTGTATTTGTGCTTAAAAAGCTACTCAGTAGCAACTATAAATCGAGGCATTGTTTAAAACAATAGGCACCATCAGGATTACGAGAGAAAAAAGTCACATGTGCACATCTTGGGTATTTGTAACAGACACAGCATGTGGGAAAAGGAAAAGGCGTAGCTGCCATTCACAAATCTCTTTGTAGAATACATTAGGCCAATAAAACAGAGCCAAACCTAAAGCTAGAGAGAGGAGGGCTGAGAAACTGACACAGAAAGACATGCATCTTCACATGGAAAGCGAAACACCATATATATCTCCACTCCTTCCTTACTGACATGGTTAGGTTCCAAAGACTAGATTTTTATGCAAAAATAAGCATGACACAAAAGTGAAAGATGTCTACATCAGATCACAAAATTGAGGACGACCACACCATTAAGACACCTACCAAATTACATCATCACACAACCGCCAAACCACAGAGAATCACGGCCCAACAAGTTGGCCCATAAACCTTAGCCTTCATAGTCAGGTCTCTCTCACCTCACACCACTGCTCTTTTATGCCAAGGTACATTATTAATGTACAAAATAGTTTGGTAGTAGGCTTTTTTTTTATACACTATTGTCATAAATACTAAATAACATAATGAGGTAACTCAAGGGAAGGGTGTTGTTGTTCTGTATTATAGAGTTGAACTGACTCATAGCTGACCCTCCAGCGGGTTTTCAGAGGCAGTTAATTGCAAGGGAGGAGATTGTCCATTCTTCCATGGAGCAGCTGGTAGCTTCAAACAACGTGCCTTCGGGATTACAGTGCGGCTTCTTGCCACTAGACCACCAGAGCTCCCTTCATGAAGGTTGTTGTTGATTGCTATCGAGTTGAGCATGACTCATAGCAACCCTATGAACAAAAGATCTGAAGCTTCTCAATACTATTGTCTCTCAAAGGCATGTTATTTAGGAAGTGGATACCACTCCTGCTTCCAAATAAAGGTAAGTGTATCAAAAGTCACACATATCTTTGATAATCTGGGGTAACACCATATATGTTAGGTTCATACTAATTAACTCAAACTCATTGCTCTTAGTCAGAACAGACTCATAGCTGACCCTCCCCCCACTGGTAAATCTCCTAGGAGGAGATTGCTCATCTTCCCCATGAAGTACGAGAGGATTCAAACTGACAGAAAGGCTTGGCCTTCAGATTAGCAGTGTAACGCTCTGTGGGCTACACCACCAGAGCTTCCTTTACTAGTCAGTTTATCACTATACCATAGACATTTACAGGACAACGACTGTCTCTTGCATATATTGTTGTTACTGTGTATTGCTGAGACAATTCTCAATCGCAGAGACCCACAGAAGAGACGCACTGTCCGCCGTAATTAAGCAGATGTCCTCAAACCAATGGACTTTCAGTTGGCAGCTGGAGCGCTTAACTCTGTGCCATCTGGAGTCTGTCTTATTTCTTTTTTAATGTATCTACAGACATGAAATTAGGGAGCTCTGGTGGCACAGTGGTAAGAAGCTGCGCTGCAATCCCAAAGGCAAGCAGTTTGAATCCAACGTGAAGGATGGGCATTCTCCTCCCATGTGATGAACTGCCTCTGAAAACCCACTGGAGAGGCAGCCAGGGGGACGTTCTAACTCAACAGTATACAACACACAAGCACATTAACTCTTTTTCTTGACAAGTATAGTTCTTCGATAATTAGCTGTTGATTGGCATGTTGCAAAAAAGCTCTGTGGGGTGCAAATAAACTATTATTTTTCTGGGTATTCTCAAATCATCTCCACACTAAGCCAGCATTCTGAGCACCTGAAAACCCCCATTCTCTTGTCCTCATACTGTCATCTGTCCCCTGCTTCTTCCCTGCACTAAGCATCCTACCAGCTCTGCAGAAGCGGACAAAGAAAAGTCGATCTGTGCGAACACTAATAAAGACCACATTTTCTCAACAAGATTGCATCCAGCAAATTGCGAGCCTGAGGGCAAAGTACAGAATGGGGGAAGCTTGTCAGCAACGGAACATCTCACAGTTGGTAGCCAAGAGCCAGTCTGAGTAGACAGGAACATATTGCTGACCAGCAGTACAATGCCCTGCCACAAAGTGGGCCACAGAAATATCTTTTACTGTGACCAGTTTTTGTTCCGCCTATTAGTATTATCATGCAGCATTGATACCCGAAAAGTTCCCTATCAGCCACCAAGCCCGAACGCTTTTACAGAAGCTTGATGAAAGCATGACCTGACAAAACACACAGGGCACACAACTTGCTGAAATGCATGCTAAAGAGCCAGGTAGCCTTTCTTTTCCAACTTACCCATAACAGAATGTACAAGACATGACCGTTATTAACAATAAAATAATTCTGCAGCCCACTGAGATCAAGGTTATCATTCCACTGAATGTCAGGATTGCTACATAACTAGTACAGATGCTGGTTATAATCACCGACTGCCAGGGATTAGAACAATGCAATTACCACAGTTGAATGGCTATTGGAAAAGATGGAAAAGCTCTAGAATATCTCATAAAATCTCTGCTTCAGATAGGTTTGCATACCATCTCCATGGCTGGTACACAGGATGCAGGTTCCTGTTAATGGAAGGAAGGGTGCCTGCTATAATATTTTATTTCTTCTTTCATAGTCATCATCAAATGACTTCAATTATGCATTTATTTTAGACTAAGTGTTTAAAGTACAGAAAAGAAAAAAAATCCCCCTTTTTCAAGGACCTGAGGGTTTATTTGTAGAGACAGGATAGATATAAAAAGATGTAGAGAGTATGCAGAGTCATAGTCAGAGGGGCTAAGCACCAGCTGAGTGGCATAGACACTAAGTCCTTATTGCTTGCAAATGTACACTATTTGTGCCCATCAAAATAATTTCTTTCGTCCTTGAGATACTTAGAGTATTTTTGCTATCAACTCCTGCAATCCCACACTTCCCCAGTCCCCCCCTCCTTATCCCATGTCATGACTGCCCACTTAAGAGCTCCTCCACACTGAACTCTGGATTGCCTCAAAGTCTTCCCTTATTACACTCCATGGATGTGATCGTTTCTGTCTTGGAATTCCATCTGCATTTTGTAAATGAAGAAATCATCATAATAGCTGCATCATGAACTTTAAATGAGAAAAATTAAATAAAGCACTTAGAACAGTAGCTAGCATAACAGTCAACAAATATTAGCTAAATAAGCAAATGCAATAAGTGAAATCTGTCCTCCAAGAAGAACTCACGATTTGAATAAGACAGGAATTCATATAGATGGCATAAAGGAAAAGGATAGAATAAAGATGATATACTGCATTAGAATGGAGTCCTGAGCGTGGAGGTTGGAGGAGGAGGACTTCATTCCATCATGACCATGGAGGGCTCCGAGTACCAGGGAAAGACACATGAACTTTAACCTGACAACGCTAGAAAGTGACTGAAGGTCTTTAGGAGCCCGTGAATGTGGAGGAGAAGAGTACAGAGCAATCACACACCACACTGTGTTTCAGGAAGAACAATTCTATAGAGGCCTGCCTGCAAGGGGGACGGAAGGAAGGGGGACGGAAGGGGAGATCACAGAAGCAAAAAAAGACATGATTAAGGGGAAAGCCAGGAAAGCCAATGACGGCCTGAACCAGGGTGGGGAGCAGTGATAGGCAGAAATGGAAAGATGAGATCCCCAAACAAAGGAGAAGGTCGTACAACCTGACTCATCACAAAACAGTGGCAGGAAATAGGGTGGAGAGAATCAATGTAAATGCAAAGACTGTGTCCTGGAAGGTTAGGGCTCAACAGTGAAGATGGAAAGAGGAGTTGTTGATAAGAAGAACCGGTGATGTGTTCAAGTCAATGGATGGTGTGTGAGTCAGATGCTACAAGACCACTGGAAGGAACACAGGCAGCATCTCCGGATGTGACAAACCAGCCACACCCCTCACTGACTCATTCCCTCCAATCCCAGTCCTTTGTGGGTAGAGTCTTTAATAATTCACATCTCGGAAAAGTAGACCTACTTGCACTTACTTTTAATTACAAATCATCCAGGTTGCAACATCAGTTTCTTTGAAATCTATCAAAGGTCAAATTAAATTTTATCAGACACATTTAATAGTTTCGACTCTTTCTTCCTACCATCTTTCAGCTATAAAACCAATTAACAGAAAATGGTGGTTTAAAAAGAAAGAAATACATAAAAAAAAAATCCCAGAAAACAACAAACCAAAACCCCAACACTCTGTCACTGAGTAAGAACTGAATCATAGTTGACCCTCCAGGTGGTCTTTCAGAGGCTGTAAATTGCACAGGAAACTGTTCTTCTCTCTTTTGAGGAGCCACTGCTGGTTTCGAACTGCCTACCACTGGGTTGGCAATGTAATGCCTTCCCACTACTCTGCCAGAGTTCATGAAGTGAAATTCTGTATTCAGGCTCAATTTCCTCTTGAATACTCCAAAACTGCTTTGTGCTGCTTTTATTTTCTACATGAAAAACAATTAAGCGTCCAGGCATTCAGACCACAAATTCTATACTAGATGACACAGAGAATTTTGCCCTTTTATTTCACAATTTATAGAAGACCTAACTCTTCAGTATTCTTCCAAAGAAGAGCAACATTGAAATGCCAGGGTAAGTAGTACAAGTCTGCAGATTTTATTGTGCTGTCCAATATCAGTAATGAAATAATCCCTCAGTGGTAAACAGTATCCAAAACAAAAGGCCTTCAGCAAAGATGGGGGGACCAATTTATGAAAAGACATGTAATTTCTTACACCATACTTCAATATATTAAGTACATATCTTGCCATGGGCACCACATTCAGTTTAATTAGAACAATACCCCTTCCTCCGTCTGAAATGTTTAACTTCTACCCAGTTTTTCATGCTGCAATGTTCCCGTCCCCAAATGAAATTACGGCAAGCCAGTACCCTAGGAAGAGAGCATGACTTGCATACTGCATGGCCTTACAAAAAGCTAAGCCCCTTTTTCAGAAAAGGACAACAGACTTGGCCGCACTGCATGCTAACATCAAGCCACTGGATTTAATCCAGTTAAACACAAGCCTCAATTAGTAAGGCATTTGCTATCCCGTTAAGGATGTGAAGCTTGAGTCAATAACCTCTACAGACTGGCTTATTTCTGTGTTTTAAAAAATGAGAATGCAAGGGAAGAGGCACAGAAAGTGTGCTATGCACCCTGGACGCATTAGCAGTGGAAAGAGCTCAGACAGATAAACCACTTTTCTGTTACAATGTCAGAGGACCAGAGATGATGACTCGGCTGTGGCAAGCCATCCACTTCTCCCGTTCTTGGTCTGGGGAGTCGACACATAGGTGGTCACAAGACGGAATGCCTTTCTCCCTACTCCCCTAAAACCGAACCCGAGCAGAGTTCTTTCTAGAGGGGTTATAAAAATAGGCCTTTTTATTGCTTGCATCTCCAAATTGCTTTATTTGGCATGGTGATGGAAAATGCTGGAATTTATATGTAATGTAGCTACCAGATAAGAAAGCAGGAAAAGAAAAGGGACAGGGGATTAATTATCAGTACTATAGAATGAACTTTACCCCTGATAAGGTAATAAAGTCTCCGTAGGCACAGAAGATGAAAATATTACAGCACGCCTAATAATACACAGACAGTTATTCATACTGTATACAAATCAAAGCAGACCGCACGAAGCAGCTACAGCTCAGATCTTCACAGATCCAAGGTGTCTCGCTATCATCGGAATTAAATAAGGCAGCTTGCACCCAGTGTGCGGCAACACTGCTGACCAGGCAGCAGGCAGGAGGACGTCAGAAAGGGACATTTTCTATCAAGATGGGGCTTTATCAATGAGTTTACTTATTTACCTAGGAATGTGGTCTCCAGGTGATTAATGACGTGGAATTCTACCATGACAAGTAACTTATCCTTAATGCATCCTGCTCAAGAAACAGGCAGCAAAGAACTGCACCATCTCCCCAGACAGTTTGTCAATTTCAGCTTCTCAACAGAATAGAAAAAAGAGCTCACTAATGACAACTGCGAAGGCCAGGGCCCCTCTGGCCTTGACCTTCTGTTAGCTGGAAATACACTGGACTCCCAGCAGATGGGGGAAACCTACTCAAACGCAAGACAGAATTCATTTTCCTTACTATGGAAAAAGCCGACAAAACCAAAGAAGCAGGCTCTATCTTTTGGTCTGAGTCTTCCTAAAGTCATGGATAGTGGAAGACCCTATACAGGAGCGATGCCAAGCCATTCTGAACAGACTTAAAAACTTCTCCCGAGTCTATGAAAGCAGGCTCTTTTTAGTACAAGGAAGATCCAGGGACTTCCTACAAAATAAATAAAATCTGGAGAGTTCTACCAGATATCCTTGTTCTTCAATGCTCCTCTTTGGGAAGAATGTAAGATGGATTCAGTTCAGTCTCCTTTAAATTGCAGCTTTCACTTACAAGAATTCTGCTACTGAAGAATTCTCTCTGTGCTATTAATACAAAGCCCACTGTACACATTTCTGGACTTTTTCCCTTGAGAAGTAAAACAATTCCAGTATAAAGCAGCTTTGGGATATTCAGAAGAAAACTGAGCCTGAACACAGGATTCCCGTATCCCTTTCCAACTTATATTTTTCTGAAGGACTTAGAGCTGAAAAAGGGAATGTCAAGGTAAATGCTAGCGTCACGTCCTTGAAGGAAATAGATTCCCCCCCCCTTTTTTAAATGGAGGTGAACATATATTTTAAAATATTTTCCTGATTTCCTGTTGCAAATTATGCATGTGAGTTTATTTAAAAGTTGTTGAGCTGCTAAAAATTCTCACTCAGCTTAAGATTCTGAATGGCCACTACTGGTGTCTATCAGATAAACTTGTTCTTCAGAAAAATAATTTAGCTCTATGAGTTTAAAATGAGTCTGCTAAAAAAAGATGAATCTTCAGATCTGGGGCAAATATGCACTACAAGGCACACCTGAAGTGGAAATACACGAGCTGTCTGTAACTATAGCCATTTTCAATGAAAAAAAGCTGAGTTCCTAATAAAAACAAGCAAACAAAACCCCAGCTTACTTTTCAGCTAAACAACTGATGTACAAAAGGAAAGTTAAAAGTTATACTAGTTTATTTAATAGCTCACTGAAGAATGAGATGAAATGCCATTATCAGTGGCATTTAATCACAGAGCTAAATAACTAGTCCATTTTGTGTGTGTGTTTTTCTATTTACAAGACAGTCTGAGTTAGCTTTACAAAGCAGACCATGAATCAAACACATGCAAGTCGTCCATCCTAGAGTTTTATTGAAATGGTTTGCTTTATCTTAGATCCAGTAAGTTCCTGCTAATTCCTTCCTTTATTGTCATTATTTTTTGGTAACCTCATAGTAAAAACACAGATCATATAAGTACTGTAGTTTATCATGTGCCAGTACTATGGTGATGTTTGCATGGACGTTAGTAATATGTTCTACTCACAACAGTGACTGACTTTATTTTGCAAGTGAGGAAAATGAGAGGTCAGGTAAACCTACTCAATGACGTGTAGCCAAGTAGGTGCCTAAGCCAGGATTCAAATCCAAGTTCATCTACTTGATGGAATGAGTCTTCCTGGGATATTTTTTTAAGTGTGAAGTGCTAGACAAATAGGAGAAAATACAGAAGGTCAGACACAGCACACAACCTCAGCATTTGAATACAAGCTCCTGAGGACACTTTAGTTAGCAATCTGGATTAACAATCACCACTACACTGCCATTTAATACCAGGAAAACAGCATACAACAACCACGGGCTCTGCTCCTTCCTTCATGTCTAAGAAAATTGGTTATTCGCCCTCTGAGAAACTGTGGGGAGAGGGGTAAGTCTCTCCTAGGCCACTGTTAGAGCTCAGGTGCCCTCATGGTACAGTGGATTAAGCACTGGGCTACTAACCAAAGAATCAGTGGTTGGAACCCATCACCACTCCCTAAGAAAATGATGAAACAATTTAATCTCGAGAAGACTTATAGCATGGAAACCATCTGGGGCAGTTCTACTCTGTCCTGCTGGGTCACTATGAGTCACAGCTGATTCAACATTCACAGTTACTGTTGTACATGACATAGGATAAGGCAACCTTCCATACAGGCTGCATTTGGACTTTCCAGCCAATGTATCTTCACACCCTAAGCTCCTCAAGAGGTGAAAACTGCAGGGACTACATACAGGAACTATGGAGGGGGAGACAGTCTTGGCAACTATTTATAAAGGAGAGAAAGAAGGGTCAATAAATGAAGATATATCGACGTTAAAATGGAAAGGAAAACTTAGTAGGGTTAAGAAAGACATCCAAAGCTTCGAGTAAAATAGGGTCTTCCACAGAAGGAGCTCAGAAATTACTGGCTTTTAACGTTCGGCAAGGCGAACAGTCCCATGAATCCATCTTTTCCCTCTCTGTGGGCTGAATTACACTCCACACCATATACTAAAGACAGCCACGAACAGCTTTTATAGCTGTGATGAATGGCTTTTTAGTTTAGGTTGCATTATGAGAACAAAACAAGTGGTCGTGAATCATAACATTTTATGGGTCTGCTGCTTCATCTAGTTCTCCAAAATTAAGCCTTTAAATTATACTCCACCCTCATTAGGAAAACAGTCCCAGAAAGAAGCAAGCGTTTGAGAGGCCAAGCAAGAGAAGCAGTAGGCGACCTGTGCCCAGACAGCTGGGGTGTAATTAAACTGATGGGAGCAGAGGAAGAAAGGATGCAGAGGGAGGAGAAAGGCCCAGAGCCAGAGACACTGCCTAGAACCAGCTGACAGACAGCTCCTCCTCACTGAAGACCATTCCCCATAAGGAAATAAGGGTCCTGGGTCAGTCACTGTCAAATGAGATAAGGGAGATCTGAAAAAGGCACTGGAGGAACTCATTCCCATTCAAAGTCAAGTAGGGAGAAGGGGAGGCAAGCAAGCGGTCCTAAGTAAATCAAGGTTTGTTGAGTTTTTACCATCCACTGAGTGCTGTGTTAAACCCTACGAAAATGAAAAAGGTGGCCACTGTCCTGAAGGTAATTGTCATTCACTGGAAAGATGATACAGGCTGGAAAGAGAATAATGTAAGGCAGCATAAAATGAAATGCCACTTGCCTGGAAGCTACCGGAGTTCCTCTAGAGGGTCAGGGTAAGATCAGCATGGGAGACTGGGTGAAGTATGGGCGAGGCACTCATCCACACCGCACAGCTCCCTCTGGACTCAGTCACAGCACCCACTGGGTGACTGTAAAGCCTTCTCTGATCTATGATATGGATATGGACATAATTGTCCAATCCCTTCTACGCTGTGAGGTCTAAGATTAGAGGCCACATTTACCTTGCTCAGTGTTTTATCACCAGTGTCTCTAAGACTCAATTACAAGATCCTGAATTGGACTGAATGCAATGGAAGAGTGATGAGACTTTTCTGGAGGGTGGGTCTTGGGCCAGCTCCTGAAGGATGGCAGAATTGCTGAAGGTGAGAGGGGCATCTCAGGAAGGGAAACCTTCAAGACCCAGGATGAAGATCTACTCCTAGGCATGAGCCAATTATTCCATGGCTTTGAGACGGATGATTCACTGTTATATTATTAATAACAAAAACAAGATGTGGAATATTTTAATACCACTCCCTGAGGATGGTGCCAATTGCCAGCAGAACCATGTCCATACCCAGTATAATAGGGCTGGTTAGTTCTTTACTAGAATAACCCTCCCTCCATTTCTCTTCGATAGATTTTAATGTCAGTTTCACTGCTCTGGTTTACCAATTATTTAAAGGTTATAGTCAGTCAGACTTTGATTTGTTAAAAAAAAAAAAAGAAAAAACAGAGGAAGAAAGTCTTTGAAAAAGAATAAAGCACATTCATGCTAGCTTAGATTCATTCTGTCACCAAACAGTCCACCATTTTATCCTCAGCACCACCACCAGCAGTAAAAATAATGATCATTTTAGCAAAATAAACACTCCCCCATGCTTCTAAAGTTACAAATGTCTGGTTGGACTGTCTTAAAACTCTAAAGTTATGTATTACTTTCCATTTAAAGATGGTTCACTCAATAACTAACACTTTCCCATCTTCAATATATCTGTGTCATTAACACGGGATTTTCTAAGTTTGTTCCTATTAAATGAACTGACCAAAGTCTTTACTTCCTAGTTAAATGGACTCTATCCAAGAAGACAAAGCCTCCTACTGGTTCAGTGGTTCAATCCAATGAAGCATTCACCCTCAGCCTCTGACAGCTCAATCTCAATGCTTCCTGACAGTATGAAGGATTGCTAATTTCCTATGCTCTCACTGGTGGTTCTTAAATGCTCACCAATGAACCAAATGTTGATCAGTCAATGCCAAGAAATCAGAAATCAAATTGCCAGCGGCTTGATTTATACAGTCCAAAGAAACAGAAAAAGGAAAGCTTTAACTTTCGGGTTTAAAATCAGTTCAAACAATTAAAAAACAATTAAAAAATGTCTTCATATATGTGTTAATGGTGGACATAAATGCCATTTCTAATTTAAAGAAGAAAGGCTAGTATTATAATCTCATTTTACTGCCGTGGAATTGGAACCTACTTACTCATAGCTGACCTTCCAGTGGGTTTTCAGAGGCTGTAAACTGCGTGAGAGAACACTGCCCATCTTTCTCCCTTGGAGAAGATGGTGAATTTGAACTGTGTGCCTTTGGGTTGGCAGTGCAACTTCTTACCCACTATACCACCAGAACTCCCTAATGGCTAATATTTACTGGGCATTTATTCTGTATTAGAAACTCGTCTAAAAACTCCAAGAGGTATTAGCTCATACAAACCTTAATTGTAAAGTCAGTGAAGTAGTACTTTTAAATCTGAGTTACAAATAGGGGAAACTGAGGTATGAAGTATTTACTAACTCATTTAAGGCCACTCAAGTCAAAGAGATGATGCCTGGCCTCTTTCACAGACTCTTACCTTTTAATATCTATGATGCAGAGTGGTGTGTTATAGGGGGAAAGGGAAGATTTGGACTAGAATTGTGAATATTCACTAGGTGATTGTTGCTGTGTGCCATTGAGTCAGAACCAACTCACAGCTGGTCCCCCAGTGGGTTCTCAGAGGCAGTAAATTGCACAAGAGGAGATTACCCATCCTTCTCCCATGCAGCGGTTGGTAGATTTGAGCCATATGCCTTTGGGATTGTAGCGCAGCTTCTTACTAAGTAACAGGTACTTTTTCATATCTTATTTAATGCTAGGAAGCTCTGGTGGCATAGTCCATAGAGAGTTGCACTGCTAACCTAAAGGCAGCCAGTTAGACTCTATCAACAGCTCGGTGGGAGAAAGATGGGCAGTCTCCTCCTACGTGATTTACAGCTCCTGAAAACCCAGCAGAGAGTCAGCCATGCCTTGGATTCCACTATTTGGTAATGTGTTTGAGGTTCTGACTTTGACATTTAACCCAAAACTAAATGCCAAGTGGGTTAGAAAAGCCTCAATTTTATGGATGAGAGAAGAAAGAAATGAAGTTGCTAACTAAAGAATACACAGAGTACATCGTAGGTGTTGTTGACCCCAGAGCTCATGGCATCCAAGTGAGATGCCTCTTTGCCAGGAAGCTCTCTAGTATTTGCTCCCTATGTGGCAAGGCTTGGATCGTCTTAACCAGGAATTCTCTAAACTCAGCTTTAATGGTCTAGAGGATAAGGACTTTTGCTGCCAGCACAGAGTTACATGGTTCAAACTCACCAGTTGCTTCATAGGTGAGAAATGGGCTATCTCTTCCTGTGCATGTGACTTGTAGCCTATTAGCCTATGTAAACCTAAAGGAGGGTCAACTGTAAGTCAGGTCTGATTCGAAGATGTATAACAACAACAGCAGCAGCAGTCTGGAGTCAGAAATCTGGCATACAAATTATTTGCTTTTATCCTAATGACACTGCTTAACTTCTGTGAGAACCTCAATATTTTTCCTCCATAAAATTATTGTAGACAGGGCTATTACAAAATGAAAATAAAATAATTCTAGACTAGCACCATGTGTGCTATAAAGCGACAAACACACGTTAAGTTATAAGAGCATAAATAACAGTAAACACAACGAGCCCTTAGTCCTCTCGTTGTTCTTCTACAGGCGGTGGTGTGTTTAGACGTGTGTGACTAACATTTGTACAAAACCAACTTAAAATTATAATTGCCTTTATGCCCACTGATGTTTATTTGCACTCTGGACAAATATGCACCACCCCATTGTAATAAATATTCAGCAATGGAAGAAATATATTGCTAAATTATAATCCTCTGCTTCTTTCCCCAGAAACAAACACAGACACACAAACACAGACGTATACACATACACACATCCCCCAAAACAAATAAGCAAAAAAGAAAATCAAAGCCAATTTCATTTTCCTTAGGCCTTTCTTTAAAGGCCATACTATTAGTCCATTCTTTAAAGCCTAGGGCATCCAGCTTACTTATTGCTATAAGCAAACATTACTTATATGCATTTTTAAACAAATTTAAATGTAGTGACCTGACAATGGGCACAATAATAGTACAGAATTCTCATTACCATACTCTGAATGATCATATGAAAACATTTGGACCTCAGTAATATTAAACGTAGCCGCACGTGCCTGTGTCCAGCTCGGTCCATGGCAGTTTGGGATTTCTAGTTGAGATAAAACCGAAGCAGGGTGAAAACATACATTCTGGTAGTTCAATTTGTTATGTTCAGAAGAGTGCCAGCCTTTACAGAACTACCTTTCCCCCCAATTAAGGAACAATTTTGCCAATCAGCTTTCCTGGAGACTCAGCCTCGCAAAAGGGAGAGAGGAGGGCAGAAGCAGGGGGCATCAGGGAGGTGGCTACCTCCTGTCACATCACTGCTGATTAAAGAGGCTCTGAAGGAACAGAAGGGGAGTGCATTTCAAGAACAACAGAACCTTACAGTGAAAGTACATTCACCTAATTGAAAAGCGACTGGAAGCTGTTATTTTTATCCCCCAAAATGCTGAATCATTCCTCCAACAATTTCACAAAATCAATAAAAGGGAAGTAGTTCTCTGCCTAACCCTTATCCAAACCATGGCTGGTGTGAAACCCAGCCTCTCCTTTTCTCTCCAGTTTAGTTTTAGGGCCAAGTAGCCAAAGAGAAGCAAGAACACAGCGCATTCTCTCAATTAAGAATGACACGCTCTGCAGGGAAAGGCGCTTGGACGACTTGCACAAAAGTTTTCTTCTGAAGTTTATGCATTGACATTCTGCAGAGCGCCTAACAAGGTTGTTGGAGATGTGACTCTCATACATGCCTCCATGGGGGATTGCTTTTTTTCATTAGTTGCTGGTACTCTATTGAAGGTATTATTGAAAGAAGGAAGAAAGGGAGGGAGGGAGGGAGAGAGGGAGGGGAAAGAGAAGGGAAGACTTTTTTAAAAAGTAAGCTCCAATGCTTGGTTTAAAATCAGAAATGTAGGGTGGTCCTTGGAGGCTTCGATTATCCTGGCCCCACAGAATTTTTCGTTGTTGCATTGTTAGGCCACTCTAGTCCCAGATAGAGCAAATGTTCCCAAGGAAGGGCCGGACCACTGTTGCACAAGGACCACCCTCAGCATCTGCCATGAGCAGAGGCTCTCCCAGGCGCTATTTGGTGGGGTGAAAGTGGGAGGTGGTCTCCAAGCTTAGACTGCCAAGACTGGATCACAGATTGTCAGAAATCTCTGTCGCAATCTGTAACATACAAGAAGATATGTTCATTTCTATCCATTTATCAACACTTGGTGTATGTGTCACTAAATGGTGCCGTCTCTAAGGTGGTGTCCTGCTAACCACAAGGATATGTCTGGTGTTGGGTCCATCAGCTCGTCTGAGGAAAAAATGTGGGCAGTCTCCTGTAATAAGGTTTACAACCTCAGAAAGACAATGGGAGGTCACTAGAAGGAGGATCTACTCAACAGCATTGAGTTGGGTTTGAGTATATGCCAGACACTCTTCTAAGTGCTGGGCATATGGCCATGTTCGGAACGTTAAGGAGTTTACATTCTAAAGACGGGAATCAGACCATAGGTAGCCAATATCACACAGACAGCACGGCAAGATTGAAGTGTATAGCAGACTAAGGGAGTTCGGAATTACCACATGGTGGTCAGCAAGGCCTATGGGATAAAGTGATATTTAAGCAGAATTAGAAAGGATATAAGGAAACCTCAAATGGATAGCTGAGAGGAAGCTGTTCATACTAAACAGAAAAAGAAAAATAAACCCATTGTTGCCTCATAGGATTTCCAGGGCCATGATCTTTACTGAAGCAGACTGCTACAGTTTTTCTCCCATGAAGCACGGGCGTGCATAGCCAAATTTTCAGTTAGCAGCCAAACACTTAACTGCTTCACCACCACCATGGCTCCTGGTAAGAATTTTAGTTTTGTGCGAATGGAATAATAAAATAAAGGCCCTATAGGGAGGGTGGTTTTGGAGTGCTTCAATTCACCTCACCTCACCGTCATCAAGTTGGAACTACTCCTACCTGATCCTCTAGCAGATTTTCAGAGGCTGAAGGAGACTGCCCATCTTTCTGCCAGTTGTTGTTGAGTCAGTGTTGAGTCAGAACCAACTCAGAATGGTTTTCAGAGGCAGTGAACTGCATGGAAGGAGACCGTCCATCCTTTTCCTGCACAGTTGCTGGTAGATTCAAACCACGTGCCTTTGGGATTGCAGCACAGCTTCTTATCACCAGGCCACCAGAAGTGGATTCAAACCACCAGAGGGGCACCACCTTGGGGTCAGCTGCACAACTCCCTATGGACTTAACCAGAGTTGATGACAAGGGAAAGACTTATCAGCATTCTTATCACTATTCGAGTTTATAAATAAATAATATTTCCCTTGCAGTATGCCAGGGGAAAAGCTACATTCTGCAGCAAATATTTCAAATGAACTGCAGGGTTTTACCAGTGAAAGAATGTTAATCTTACTCATTTTGTATAATCAAGAGTCACTAGTCTGTTTCTACAGAACCTAGATTTAGATACTAGTCTCTGTTAAGACGCTGCCATCAAGTCGATTCCCACCCACGGTGACCCTCTACTGGGTTTCGGAGACTGAAAATCTTCACAAGAGGAGACTGTTTCATCTTTTTATCGTGTAGCAGCTGGTAGATTTGAACCACCAACTTTCCAGTTAGCAGCTCTAATCATAATGTGCTAGGCCACCTTGGCTCCTTAGTTTATGCTAAAGGAGGGTACATGAAAAACAAAACTACAATTAAGCCCAACTTGTGAGCCATCCATGATGCACCATTTCTCTCCCTCCTCCTTTCTCCACAGGAAGTCAGGTGCCATGTCTTCTGTGCCCTCAAAGAAACTCCTGCATATGTTTATCCTGCCACTTATCATACTCTGTCACTGTTTGACACCTGTCTCCTTCCACTAGAGATAAAAAAGGTTTTGTTTACTTCACTGTAATGGCCTCTTGAAGCTAAAAAATAAATTTATGGAATGAATGAGCAAAACACAAAGAAGGTTAGATGCCTTGTTTCCCCATCTTGGCTTTGCCCTCTAACCTCACACTGCAGGCTGGCGACCCAGACACCCAGAGACAGCCTAAACTCAGCCCGGTCAGCCTGGCTCTCTCTCTTCCCTGAACTGTGCCTGTTCACCTCCAGGTTGACATAAACAGCATGTTAATTTGACTTAAAAATGCTGAGCGCTTTCTGTAAGAGTTAAGAAAATCAAAGAAGCTTGAAGATTTCTGGAATGAAAAAAGTGTTACTCCTTTATGCCTGCCTGTCTGATAACTGTTTACTTCTCACAGGGGCAAGGTTTGAAAGTAGCAATGCCCGACAGAACTACGATAATGAAAATGCTCTCTTATCTGTGTCATTCCATCTGGGAGCCACTGACCGTATGTGGAGGGTGAGTACTTGAAATGTGAATTTTTAACTATGTTTAATGTTTATTAACTTTAATTTAAATAGCCATATGGGGCTAAAGACTTGTGTGGCGATACACAGCGCAGGTCTACTAGTTTCTATAAGGATGTCTGTCCTCTCTACAGACAGTGAGAATGATTCAAACTTAAGTTCTAAGAGGCCAAGGGTTCCATGCTCATCCAGGTGGTTCTTAGAGCCTTAATATTATCTTATCTCTGAGAGGTCTCAGTAAATGTTTGCAGAATCATATATGCATGGATGGACGGACAGACAGATGGATGGGTGAACGGATGGATGAATGATGGATGGATGAATGGATGGAGTGAAGGAAGGGAGGACGGATAGATCAATGGATGGATGGAAGAAATTAAAAGATGGATGGAAGGAAGGGTAGATGGATGGAAGGAAGGAAAGGATGGATGGATGGATGGAAGGGAGGAAGGATGGATAGAAGGAAGGTTGGATGGATGGATGGATGGATGGATGGACGGACGGACGAGAAGCTGATGTCAAGGCCTGGTAGTATTAATCATAGATAAGCTAGAATTTTCTATACAAGGTAGGTCTGAAAACCTGAGACCTTCCTGATGAAAGTGTCTTTCTATGTGGTCTCTATGTTATTTTTTACATTTTTTTAAACAGAATCTGTTTAAATTGAGGTGAGATCCCTGTTATATGAGAGCTGGCTATTCACTGAAGCTACAGACTACTGCCATAACTGACAGGCGGGAAGTCACTCCGCTAATGCCTCTGTCTGCCCTAACCATTTCCAAAAGTCACGAGTGCTCTGTGAGAGGAACGCATTTTTCAACCTCATTTGTGCTTCTGAGTAGGAAATTAAAACCTGTACACAGGAAAAGAAAGAAGGTCTGATGTATTTGATCAGGGGCACTTTATGAAGAATTTATTATCAGGGAGGAATATCAAATGAGAAACAGAAACAGCACAGAAGCCCCAATAAAACACCAGCATTTGACAAAATAAAACAGCCCCTGATGAGCTTGAGCTGTTGATGGCAGTATGGATAAGGAAAATAAGGGGAGGAAATTAGAACAAATAAGATGGATGATGTAATTAAGAAGTGAAAACAAGTGGAGAGGAAGAGAAATGTGAGCTGGCTGGCCAAGGAGAATAATGCTATTTTCACCTGTGGTAGAGATTTTAATCCAAAATACAGCATGGTGAGTGTTTACATATATCATAAAGAATCTATCTTTAACTATCCAAAGATCAAATTGGGCCCACAGTGGGTTAAGGGTTTGCTGTGGAGTTGCAGCCTGCCTTTGGCACACCAAACACCTCTCTAACTATTATAGCACCTTCAGCTGCCTGCCATTAACTCTATCCTACTCCTCACTCCTTGTTCTCATCTGATTGCCTTCGGGTTACTGTGGGGCCCAACATGAAAGGATTTCTCAGCAACGCAGGAAGCTCTTTTATCAGCGTGGAGGAGGTGCTGTGGAGTGGAGCAGGTAGATCCGGAGGGCAGAGCCATGAGAAGAGTGCCCACCGTCAAACCGACCTGGGGGATTCTTAACTAGAGGATGCATGTTCCAGAAGATGATTAGTGCTTTGAGAAGGGGGCAAAAAAATGTTCTAATTGAACAGAGAGTAATTCTGAAATTTTCTTTTTGTGTGACAGATAAGATATAATCATTGGATTTCTTTCTCCAGAGGCTTTGTAGAAGAGGAGAGGGGGGAAAGAAATGAAGAAGAAGAAGAAGGAGGGGGTGAAAAATCCCTTTGTGGAAGCAATATCTTCAGTGTCTGAAAGATAGTCTTTTTATATGAAACAAATTCTGCATTGGGTTACTAAAAGCATCCACCTGCTTATCAATCTAAAAGCTGCATCTTTAAAGGTCACAAGTGAAGGAAAATCAGATAGACTCATTCTAATTCCTAGCAAACGGGAGCTCATTTCTCACCCATCCACCCTGCAGCGCTCAGTAACATGACCTTTCACTTACAAAGGGAACAGCAGATTTCTGTCTCTTGTGCTAGCCTTCCTTCCTCTTCAGGAATTAAATACAGTTTTGATATTATCATTACACACTCCCATAATAGTCCACTCACTGAAAGAGCCTAGACATGAGTATTACTGGGCCAGAATGGCCAGCCAAATCTACCACACAGTCCCCCGGGCTCAGAAAAGTGTACTAATTAAAAATATAAATAAACCAAAACCTGCAGTTCAGTATACAGGAGTTAAAAAACAACAAACAAATGAATCCAACTAATTGCCCTTGAGTCTGAATCGACACCTAGCTGACACTCCAGTGGGTTTTCAGCAGTTGGAAATCACAAGGGAGGAGGCTGCCCATAATTCTACCAACGAGCAACTTGTGGACTTGAACCACCTGCTTCAAGCTGGCAGCGCAACTCCTTACCACTACACAGGAACACAGAGTCAGAAAAATTTTATCAAACCTGCAGCCTTGCTCAGTGGGCGGATGAAAACAGCTTAAGGACGGACTTGGTTGGCTGCGTGGTGCTCTTTCAGATTTGGCCTCCAGAAAAAGTTCAGCTGGGAAAATAATGATGAAAGACTACGGAGTGGTCTTTCTCTGGCATTTCTGAGTGACATTAGGAAGTAATGTGTGTGTGAGGAACCTATGGGAATCACGCGGAGAGAAGAATTCCATGCCTTTAGTAACGATGACCAGGAGCTTGTCTTCTGTTTCTTACCACCCACTGAAACAACAGCTGGAGGGGTCAGCGACCCGGTGTGATGGCAAACGCACTGACTGCCCAGCAGCCACTGACAACCTTGTTCAAATCTGAAGTCAAAGGATTCCGAACACATGGAGCTCACATTACCAGACGATGTACCCTCGTGATCACATTAAAATGGCAGGCCCTTGCAAGTGCATATCATATCCTTTTCTTAAGAAATTATTTTCCATCACGTCCTGCTGTAATTTCAGGTGATCTAAATTTAATTTATATTAAGTTCATTAATAATATGAAAGGAAAATGATTTAAGTGGAAAACAAGATGCAATCAATTTCCCCTCCACATGCCTCGGTTACCCAAAAGGGAGAAAGAACTGCCTTGTATTCCCATTCCAGACCAATCAGGATTCCACGAGGAAGCCAGAACAAATCAGGTGCTTACTACATTTTAAATTAGTAATAATTAATATTTCCAAGGTGACAACGTTTCTTCTGAAGTAATAATCTACACTTGCACAGCACCTTACAGTGCACTGATTACATGATCCCATTTGCTCCCATTATCACGTCCCAGGAATGTGAGTGTTGCTTAGACAGGTGGACTCTGAAATGCCCATTTTGTAGATGAGGGAAATGAAATGGGGGCCATTTCAATAATGACTCCCACAACACCAGTGGAGAAAGAGAACTCAAACCCTGATCAAGCGTTGCTGGTTGTTGTGGACCATCAAATTGGAACTGACCCCTAGTCAACCCTTGGGTGGGTTTTTCAAGTCAATTAACTGTAAAGGAGGAGACTGGCCATCCTTCTCCCATGGAGCACCTGGTGGATTCGTGCTGCATAACTTTAGAATTGCAATGCAGCTTCTTATCACTAGGCCACCAGAGTCCTAAGTCAAATGATCAACATTAGGTCAAATACGTTGTTTTCTTTTAGCACATGGTGAATCAACACTGAGACTCTAACTTAGAAGACAAGGATACTTCTTATTATTTGCATATTATAATAGCCTTAGGGATAATGATTGGATAGATCGTTTTGTTTTTTTTTTTTAAAAAAAAAGCTACATAGTAAGGGTTGGAAACAACCCAAGTGCCCATCAACAAATGAAAGGAGAAGCTGTGGCAAATTCACACAATGGAATATTATGCTGCACTGAAAAGCAAGGAATTAATGAAATATTATTCATAGTGGATGACCTTGGAGGACATTATGCTAAGTGAAATATCTCAGTCACAAAAGGACAAATATTGCATAAGGCCACTGTTATAAAACAGGACTGACATCGGGGTTGGGAGAACCTAAGAAAAGAGGGGATAAATAATATGCACTGCATTAAAATAGATGAAAGAGTGAATTGTTTAAAAGGAATATATGATTAGGTATTATTAGCATGGCAAGAGTCCAGAATAACAGCTGCATAGTAAAGTGGATGGGGTGTGGGGTGATTGTATAACAATGAAAGAATTTTTTTTTTCTTCAAAGAGAAACGGGAACTTGGGGGAGGGGTGGGTAGGGAGGAAAATGTGCAACAATGAATAAATGGAAATACAAAGTCTCTATAAACGTAAAATCTCAATTAAAAAAAAGAAGCTACATATTTACATTACTACCTCTTCACTGGTTTTAGGGAAGAAGAATGTATGGCATTTACCAAGTACTGTGACACAAATAGACATTATTTAAATTCCTGAGAGGAAATGACATTAAAAAGAGAAATAAACAGAAATCTCCAATTTTTAGTGACTTCATTTTTACTAAACAACTCAGCCTCACATGGATGCCACATCAAATTCTTTAGGGATCCCAGGAATAATTCTTTTTTACACACACATACACATATACACACGGCCCACTAAAGCACCTCACAAGTAAAGTTTCTCTACAGTCTTAACCACTCCAAAACCACTCATTTGAAGTAAACAAATGAAGTGCTGCACTGCGATGTTCTGGGGCCAACATCAACAGGTTTGGCAACCAGAGTAGTTTAGTCTCATCATTACTTAACAGTATTTATCATTACTGGCTGTGGTTGATCTTGCTAATACACTGCTTAAACTAAGAAACTGCCCAAGATTTTACAGATTTTAATTATTGTTGTTTTTGTTGCTGAATGCTGTTGAGTTGAGCACGACTCATAGCAACCCTATGAACAAAAGACCTGAAGCCTTTCTATAACTATCGTCGTTTCTCAAAGTTCATAGTTTCCAGAGGCATGTTGTTTAGGAAGTGGATACCACTCTTGGTTCCAAAGACTTCAATTAGGAGGGTCAGTACTCCAGTTAGGTAGCTCTGGTAGCCTTGTGGTAAGAAGCTTCATTTCCACCTCAAAGGCAAATGGTTTTAGTCCCCCAGCTGCTCCACAGAAGAAAGATGGTCGATCTCCTCCCATGCAATTTACTGCCTCCGAAAGACCATTGCAGGGTCAGCTCTAACTCAACAGTAAACGCCAAAAACAACATACTGTAGCTTAAGTTCCAATTCCAAGCATATGAACAGAACATAAAGCTAACCTCCCTTCTGATAATCCACTAGGCAAGTTATTCTTAATAAATAACCTTTGTTCCGATGCTCTCTTCGTGAGATAAAGTTGAAAAAGAGAAACAGCACACTGTAAGTTATTCCACAAATTATGGATCTGAACAGTTGATGGCTTTCTGATTTCCATCACAGTTCAGGCTGGAGGACCAGGTGTCTCAATGCTCTAGGAAATAACCAGGATGGTGTTCATGTTTATGTTTATTTGAAAAACAAATGAAAATAGAAAACCACAACAGAGACAGTGTCTGTGTCTTCAGATGCAAGACTCCAGGCAGCACCTACCACACCACGGTGAAGCTCCCAACTGGGAGTCTGGGTGTCTTGTCAAGTCATCCATTTGTGAGAGTATTGTTATCAGGGAGAGATGTGGCCTTTGTTACACGAGTGTGATCCAGCCACATTACCTCCATCTCCTCACCAAAGAGTCTTTCAGAAGCTCTTATAATTTCACTGTAACCAAGTTACTGAAATTATTCTCTTGAAAGCACTTCCTCTTAAATATTATATCCAATAGATTGTCCTCATTTACTTCAATTACTTGTTAGCATTTAACTTTGATGCCAATTCACTCACTTCAAAACGTCTAGAAACTCTGGGCGCCTGCCAGTACCCTCCTGTCTGTGACTAAGTTTTCTGGTTTTGGTAAAAGCCCTTTCCGTTTCTTCTCTTATTTCTGTCTACTAAATGTGGCTAGTCCTCTGAAAAATTTTTTACGGAAAAAAATTTAAAAGTCTAAATAGAAATTGCACTTTTATCTGTGATGAGACTCAATTCCTACAAAGAATATATAAGTGCAATAAAAAAAACAATGCTTATTAGTAAGTTTTATTTGCAGAGTAGACATTTTATTTCATGAATTCTCAATTCCGCTACTAACTATAGAAAAGAAGCCCAGATCTCTCCCCCTCACCCTATCCACCCTTCTTATACTTCCTCATGTCCATATTGAGAAGAGTACTGGCTATTTGACCTGGATCAGTGAATACTCAACGTGTCCACAACAAAATCTACCACAATGACTCATGCCCTGCTCTTCCCATTATCATTACGGGCTTCCTTCCACTCACAACTATGGCCAGCCTTTCTAGTCATTCTGACGCCTCTCCTTTGGCATCCATTGCCTTGCCTTCATACCCTTTCTCTCCTTGAGGTGCTCATATCCAGCCCTCCACTCTGTCCTGGATAAAGTTCTCTTTGCTTGGTCTACTGGGATGTTCAAGTCTTATTCTTCCTTAACCCACACTGCAGAGTGTGTGTGTGTGTATAGAAGGGGGTTATGCTCTAAGACAAAATAGCAAAAATGGCAGAATTAAATGGATAAGGATAACATCCATGTCTATCGACCCATCCATCAGAAAGCTCTGCTCTTTTCTCTTCTCAAAAGTCTTTGATGATTTTATACTTCCTACTGAAGACCTAAAGTTTCTAACTTGACATTAAAGTCTCTAAATGACCTGCTACAATCTACATGCTACAGTGTTTGTCATGATTGTTCTAAGTTTCAGTTAATCTAGCCTACAATGCATCATTCATTCCCCAAGACAGTTCTTCCTGAGTTCATGCTGGCCCCTTCTCTTAGAACAACTTCAAATGCTTTTTGACAAATCATCTCCATCTGTCAGGGTGAACTCTAAGGTCCCTCTGTTCACAAAGTCATTTCTGATCTTCCCAACTAGAAGTAAGTTCTTCCTCCCCTACAGTACCAAAGCATCACTGGAACATATTCTTATGTAAAAATCATGTCATGTTTTTATTAAATTAACTTTACACATACTGTCTTTTAAGAGTGGGAACTGTATCTCTCATTTGAATCACACCCAGGGTCTAACACATAATATCTTTGTCTTAATAAGTCTTTGATGGAAGGAATTAATGAATAATGAGTGAATTAAATTCCTGGCTGACTAATGTAAAAAAGACTGTTCCTCCACCCCCAATCAGTGCTTAGCAGATTGCTGCATTAACGAAGAACAAACTCCTTTTGTTTCCAATAAATAAAATGTGTCAAGTATTCCTAAAGTATCCTCCTCCCTTGTTGCTATATAGTATTTGGCTTTGAGAAATAAATTAGCAAAAGGGTTTTTACTTCACTAGATCTGCAACAGAAAATTAACTTCTTGTAAAATGGTTCAGCTCAAGTTTATTAGAATGCTCTCCATTTTACCCGTTGCTTTTTGGAAAATTTTGTGTTAGCTATGATCAGAAACAGTAGAAAGCCGAGCTGTACTGACAGAACCATCGAGGATCAGAGAGACCTGGATGATGCAATTAAAAGGTGGACAGACAGGTAGACAGATGTTCAGCTGCATGATCAGGAACAAGATTGTATAAAAAGGCTTCTTTGATCATTAGAGATACTGCTATAATGAAGCCCTGGATACCTACTCGGTGTTTCTGCCTGCTCTCATCTCCAGCAGGTGTCTTATGGAGAAAATAAGGCAAACACAAACAGATCCACTGCCAGCTAGTCAAAGCTGCTTGGCATTTTTTCCTGTTGATTAAGCCACAAATAAAATCATACATGTTGTGCTTCTGACACAGGCAGAGTATGCAGTTTGTGAATCCTTGCAGAATACATCTTTCT
Organism: Elephantulus edwardii; assembly: GCF_000299155.1. Lineage (NCBI taxonomy): Eukaryota > Metazoa > Chordata > Mammalia > Macroscelidea > Macroscelididae > Elephantulus > Elephantulus edwardii. The sequence continues at coordinate 7,623,502 of NW_006399843.1, forward strand.
GAAATATTTCGGCATCCATTACTCTGCTGAGATCAAGAAACTAATATATGTTCAGTAGAGTATCCTATGTGATCCGAAACATCCCCAAGGGCCAAGAACACGACACAAAATGCAAGCACCAAAATGGATTTAAAAGTCAAACAAACGATGAGACAGACAGAAATGAAGGTGAATCGTGAACCAAAAGGCACCTGATCACTAGAGCTTAAGAATAACGAACTCTTGGTTATTTAGACGGTGGAACAGACAAAATGGCAGAGCAGAAGGATATAATTCATATTCGCCTCTGCAGTGCACTGCCTGATCCCTGAAAGGTAAACATGGTTTCTTGTTCCATTTCTGCATAGTTTAAAAGGAGAGCGAATTCCCTGATCACACATCAACTGACAGGAATGTAGGTGGTAATTAAGAATTCACTTGGGAATAATAGTTGTCGTGAATAACTCACAAAGTACAGACAGGAGCATCATTCTCAGCACTGTTATTGGCACCCTTCTGTTTTGGGCATACCAATTCATCTGCTTCTCATCAGTTCCTCATCTTAAACACAGAGACAATTTAAGTACTTGTTACTTGTCTGGGAGGGATTTTAGCAATAGAAGTAAGATACTTGCATATTACTGCAGCTTACACACACACACACACACACACACACACACACGTGCGCGCGCGCGCGCGCTGCAGCAAGACCAAAGCTCTCCCCTTCTCGGGTTCCTGTACTTGTTTGCTTTCGTCTGACCTCTGGTTCCTGGGACTTGAACTAGCAGCCTGTTGTCCGACCTGCTCATTCTGGGGTTCAGTAGCTTCTGCTGCCCTGAGAGCCACCAGTCTGTTGTCTTACTTGATGGCTGTGGGTTTATCAGTCTCTACAATCACACAAATCAGAACTCTCCAGCCTGATGCCTAAACCACAGATTCTATTATGTGTACCATTTCCTTGATACATAGTAAAAGGTACATCCTTTTCTTTCTCTGGAGAAGTCAGCCTAACATATCTGGTATCGAGAGTGGTTCTAGAGACACAAACTTTTAAGGATGAGTTTCCAAAAATTATTCTCAAATCTGACCAGTCTTAAAGGAACTAATGACTGGCTCCAGTAGTGAAGAGAGCACTTGTAATTTATGGCATGAGGTAGCACCAGAAATAGGAAAAAATACCAGTTTGAATTGTGCTGCTGGAGAAGAGTAGTGAATATACCATGGATTGCTAAGAGAACCAACAAATCTGTCCTGAAAAGTGAAACCAGGCTGCTTCTTGGAGGCAAGGACTTTGAAACTCCCTCTGACATATTTTGGGCATGTTGCAAGGAGGTACCAGTCCTTGGAGAGGGACATTATATTTGAAAGAGTTGAGGGACAGCACAGGAGAGGAAGACCCTGGATGAGATGGATTGACTCAGTGACTAGGGTAATGGAGGTAGGTGTGTCAGAGACAATGAAATTGGCTCAAGATAGAGTAGGGTTCAGAGCTGTTCTACACAGGGTTATTATATTGTTGTAAGTGACTCAACAGCATATAACAACAACTAATAGATCACATAGATTTGAGAGTAACAAGGCTCTGGCCAATTACATAATGAACATTATTTACAGAACATTCTCAATGGGAAGTATAAAGAAGTTAGTTTGCTGGGTCTATTAAAGCTCATCATTTGAGAGTCATAGCTCAAGTGTCACATGACAGATCTGAAATATATAATTTGTGTCCTTAAATAAAGCCTTATTTCTGGGGTAACAGAATTGGTACTATCAACAAACCAAACTCAAAGTGGCTGAACTACTGACTCAATTAAATTCCTAACCTCAAATAGGAACCTAATATGAGAGAACTGGCTGTGAAGAAATGGGATCTGGAAATGGGCTGGAGACACATTAACAGGCACTCAGTGAGCTTTGTTTTGAACCTCTAAATTCCATGGAATTACCCTTGCAGACAGCTAGACCATTACCATATGATTGTATCACCTTATCTGTCTGCTAAGCCACACTCCCCGTGAAAACCATTTCTTCCTTTACCCTACTTGATGAGATTAACCTAAGTATACCTGAAGAGTCTTTGTCTGAGACAAAGGGGTGATCGCCAGGTATTACCTAAAGCAGACACCTTTTAAAACATGTCTAAATGTTGCTGGAACCCACACCCACCACCGATTCTATTTTTTCCCTATTAGGTCTACTGTCCCACGGTCACTTGTGGTTGCTGTGAGGCTGAACACTGTGACACGGATGTGTCAAACGCGTTAATGGTTGGCTACTCAATGTGGACTGAGAGTGGGGTGGAGCTCCCCGATTGAACAAGCGTGGAAGGAGGAGTGGCGTCTACTTCCATAATAGCTTACCTCCAGAAACCCTATGAACTTGGAGAGAGGATGAAAGGCACCCAAGCGTCAAGGACTCTCCTTCATAGGGTCGCTATGAGTCCCCTGCGACTCGACGGCACTCAACAACAACAACAACACGTCTACCACGGATTTAAGTTGCAGGAATTCCAAATCTGAAGCACAAAGTTTGGTCCAGAATGCATTACGGCAAAGCATTGTTTTACTTTACCAACATACATAAAGGAAAACCTAGGGCACATATGTGGGAATGGCTATGAAGAACCTGAGGAAGAGTGCAAAGAAATAACATTGAATCAGTCTGATCATATATCATGTTGTTGTTGTTGTTATGTGCCGTCGAGTCGTTTGCGACTCATAGCGACCCTATGCACAACAGCCCTAAATCCTGCTCTATCCTGCACCAACAGCACTGCCTCTGACACACCCATCCCGATTACCCCAGTCACCGAATCAATCCATCTCATAGAGGGTCTTCCCCTCCTGCGTTGTCCCTCCACCCTCCCAAGCATGATGTCCCTCTCCAAGGACCTGTCCCTCCTGGCAACATGTCCAAAGTATGTCAGACGAAGCCCCAGAATCCTTGCCTCCAAGGAGTAGCTTGGTTTAATCCTCTCCAAGATGAATCTGTTTGTTTTCATGGCAGTCCATGGTACATTCAGTACTCTTTTCCAGCACCACAACTCAAAAGCATCCACTCCCCTTCTGTCCTCCCTAGTCATTGTCCAACTCTCTGATGCATAACAAGCGATTGCAAATACCATGGCCTGTATCAGGCGCACCTTAGTCTCCAGAGAGACACTGTTGCTCCTGAGTACTTTAGAGAGGTCACTAACAGCAGACTTTCCCATCACGATACACTTTTTGATTTCCTGACTGCTGGTGCCAAGAGTGTTATATATCCTTTATTCATTGTTCCAGATGAAGAGGTTAAAAGAGGTTTGAATTGTTTATTTTGTTAGTTCACTGAAGCATAGATTAAGTTTTGGCCTATGCTAAAATCAGGTGGAAATTCCAGATCTGCCTTGGTTTACTCCAGAAGAAGGGACTGTCCACACTAAGTAAGACTGAAATTCTAGATCTGCCTTGGTTTTTATTGAAGAAGGAGGTAACTCTAAATTTAAGAAAATTAGCATGTTAGAGTGGATTTACCAGGTTGGACCTATAAACGTACCCACAGAGTATGCAGAAGCTGTATCTTTTACCATAATTGTGAGGAACAAGTCTGTGAAGGGAATCTCAACATCCCTTTAAACCACAGTGATTGATATTTTCTGCAAGTCCGATTTCTCAGCTGGGACTGTCCTAACAGAATTGTGACAACTAGCTACAATGGGGCTGATTGGTTAAGGGCCAAGTGGTGTCATTTAATCAACAAAGACAAGGTGGGTATGATTACAGTAACAGAGCACAGAATCAAATCAGTAATCAGAGTACACTGACTCATATAGATCTATGGTGTTGGGTACTTAGTCACCGTGCCCCCAGGAGTTAGACATATGAAAAATCCACTAAATATTTACCTGATCTGTTAGATCAGAAGAATTCTAGATCAGGTAAACAGTAGTCTTAACTTGAATTGCCGCAATACTGAGTCACAGCCCCTCAATTACCAGACTGGAACCAATTTACATACCCACAACCCCTTGAAGGAAAGGATGGGTGGGTACCTTTCAGAAAGGAGTTCTCCTGCACTGCCAAAAATGTATACTGGAGGAGTGGGGATGGGTTTGGGAATCATAGGGTTGCACAATTTGATGAGTTGAGGGAGGGGTGGATAAAGGAAATGGGAACAATCGGATGTGAAAAACAACATAAGAACTGTGGAAGTAAACTAGTAAATATAAAAATTATGTAAAATATTTAAAATATAGTACAAAAATATTATATCCTGTTAGTCTTTGTCCCAGCCTTCTCCTAAAGAATCAACAGCCTTTTACAATAGTGACTGTTCACCAGGGAAAAGGAAATAATCAGAATTTTGACAATGTCTAGACACTGGCTTTGAACTCATTTTAACTGCATGAAATTAAAAACTCTGGCCTGCTCTGGCCGACCAGGAAGAGTGGAGGTCTATGTAGGTAATGTTATGATTTGCGACTTAAGCTTAAGGATGTCTCATAGTAGCTTTGGGGAAATTATCCTACAGTGATTTCCTCCATCCTACAATGTATAATTGTGATCAATCTTGACCGAACTACATGCTGGATCCATGTGGAATAAGGGCTATTATGTTTGGCCAAGTTAAGTGGAGGCTGTTAGAACTTCCCTTACCTAGGAAAATGAGAAACCAAAACCATTTGTGCAAAGACTGTAGAGTTGACTGGCTCTGTCAAGGGCTTGAGGTTGTAAATTTCACAGAGAGACAGACACTGCTTACCTTCTTCCCACAGCGTCCCTCGTGCATTCCAGCTGCCACAGAGGCGTGGCCTTTGAGGTACCAGCACATTTTCTCAGACGACAAGCCACTGAGCTACCACCCTGAAGACACACAGTTAAAATCCACCAGCTGCTTCACAGGAGGATGGGCAATCTCCTCTCATCTGATTAACTGCCTCTGAAAACCCACTGAAAGGTCAGCTTTGGGTTGGTTCCGACTCAACAGTACACAACAACAACAAGAAGGACTTGAAGGGATGATGATTCTAACATCCATTCAGTTAGCATATTTGGCCTGGGCAAATTCAGATGGATGTTGGAGAATCACAGTGGTTGATCAGAAGCTTAACCAGGTGTTAATTGCAGTTGTTCTAGATAGGTTTCATTGCTGGAGCAAATAAATACTCTATCTGATACCTACTATGTTACCAGTAATCTGGCCAATGCCCTTTTTCTCCATCCAAAAGCAATATGACTTCAGCTGGCAACACCTCTCATCTCAGAGGTACACTAACTCTTCAGCATTATGTCATGGCTTAGTCCTCAAGAACCCTGTGTGTCGCCGCCTTCTAGCACAAGATGTCACATGAGTTCATTGCAATGATGGCATGTTGATTGGACTTGTAAAAAAAGAGTGTCACAGAGCAGAACAAAGTCCTACCGTATTCTGCAGATAACTACTCCTCCTTTGAGAAACCACTTTTCACTTTTTACTGCGCTTTCACTAAAACAGAATGACTACAATGGGCTACCAAGTCACCGTCAAGACTGAAATAATCTGACTGTTGTCTCATCCACGATGTCAAAAGTAAGACATGCACAACAACACTTCATCATTAAACGGAGGTAGCGTATAGCAGCTCATGATCGAGCATGTCTTAAAGGCAGAAGCAAGCTGTGTGAGGAAACAGTCCAAATGTCCATCATTTTTACTCCTGTCATATTACCTTCCTCTCCCCTGCCTGTATCTATGGCCTCATAGGAAGATGTGTGGACTAAGGAAGAGAAAATTTGTTGACTGGTTTAAGACGGTTCTGTGCTACAATCACTAATTCAAAGTGGAAAGTAGCAGTATAAGCCCCTTTCTGTGACCTCCCTAAAGGTCAGTGGTGAAAAGAAATTCTCCCCAATGGGCAGAACTGTGACTAGCACACCTGGTTGCTCACTCTGCTTGGAAGGAAAAATGGTGAAATGCATGACTGTGTATTGACTCACGGGCTGTGGCCAGTCATTTGGCTGAATGGTCATGGGTTTGGAAGGACTGTGATTAGAAAACTGGTGATAAGATGGTATGGAGAAGAGTTGTGCGACTAGACCTTTCTGAATTGGCAAAAGAAGTGAGCGATTAGTGTTATTTGCTCACCAAAAAGTGACCAAGTGGAATGTTCTATGGAAACCAGTTCTCTTCTCTCACCAGCTATTCCTTTCATTTGCCGACAGGTTCATGGAAGAAGGTGGCAGGGATGGAGGTTAGGCATGAGTTTAACAACTTAGATTTTCAATTCCTAAGCACAATTTGGCTACAATCAATGCTGAATGCACAATGTGTCAGCAGCAGAGACCAACAACGAGCCTCAATATAGCACCATTCCTTGAGCTCAGCCAATATCCTAATGGCAGGTGCGAGTGGACCACTTCCTGCAATGGAAAGGGCAGTATTTTGTTATTGAGATAGAAGCATACTCTTGATATAAACCTATCTTTCTTCCATGGACTCACAGCATGCTATCCATCATCATGGTATCCCAAAAAGCATAATTCTGGATCAAGAGATTCACTTAATAGCAAATGAAGTGCAACAATGATCTCATGCTCATGAATTCCCTGTTCCTACCTTGAAGTATTTGGCTTGTTAGAGCAATGGAATAGCCTGTAAATGATACAATTACACTGATAATGTGATGACAATAGTCTGCAAGATTGGGACAATTCCTTCCTGGAGCATGCATATTTCCTACAAGAGTGCCCAAATATGGAGAGGTATTTATTCAATAGTTAGAATCCACAGGTCTAGGGATTACAGGGTGGAGGCATGAGGGCCACCACTCATTTACCCCTAGAGACTCTAAGTTATTTGCTTCCTGTCTCTATGATAATATGCATCCCTCTCATTACTGTCAAGTCAGCATTGGCTCCTAGCTGATCCCCGAGCAGGTTTTTAGAAGATCTAAACCACATGAGAAGAGACTGCTCATCTCTCTTTCTCAGAGCGGCTAGTGGATTCAAACTGCCTGCCTTTGGGTTGACAGTATAACACCTTACCCACTAGATCAAGAAGTCTTAGTTCCGTATGGAGGAGGGTCCCCACCAAGAGACACAACACTGATTCCCCTGAACTACAAATTAAGAATGCCACCTGGCCACTTTAGACTTCTAATGCCTCTGCATCAACTGGCAAATAAATGAGTTTCACAACTTACTTTTGTGACTGATATTGCAAGAGGAAATCAGACTGATACTATAAAATGAAAATTAAGAAGAGAACCAGCACAAGAAATCCATTAAAGCAACCCTTGGTATTGCACCTTGTGATTAAAATGAATGCAACACTACAGCACCCTAACTCCAACCTGACTACTAATAGCACTGGCTCTTCAGGCATGAAGGTTTGAGTCAGGTCACCAGACAGAGAACCAGGACCAGCTCAAGGTGTGTACTGAGGGTAAAGGGAATACAGAATGGATGGTGGGAAAAGGCAGTTTTACTTACCAGTTACGAACATATGATCAGTTTTCCTTGTGGAATAATTGGTATATCTTTCTTGTTTTGTTGGTGTGTATGTGTAGTAAATAGTTTTGTTTTCTTAGAAAATTTAAGCTATAATTAGGTCTTGTGTGTTTTCAGCTGTATGCATGTTAGTTGGACCATGTTAGGTATGACTTTGTAACTGTTTGTTAAAAGATTATGCATGGTTTAAGGAGCTAGAGAGCTCTGGTGCCACAGGGCGTAGTGTACTGTGTTGCTAACCACAATGCTGGCGGCTCAAACCTAATAGCTGCTCTACTGGAGGAAGATAGAGGGCCACTGGGAACTGGAATCCACTCGAAGTCAGTGAGGTTGGGGTTAGGGTTGTGCTTGGTAAAGGTGCCGAACTGACAAGGTGGCAGACTGCTGAAGTGGCTAAAGTGTGATCTCCAGTACTGTGTGGTTGTCTTTCATTTTAGGATCTGACATCATTATTCTCAATTTTGTGTGGTGTAAATCCTATGAGTTGAAGATAGCTTGATGCCAATGGGATTGACTGTTTTTGTTTGTTTACATGGTAATGGTGCACAGTAACAAAGGCATTGCACCACTAACCCACCACTAAAGGCAGTGTCTCTCTGGGGTTCAAATCCACCAGCTGCTGCTTGAGAGAGGAGATGGGCAATCTCCTCCTATGTGACTTATAGTTTCAGAAACCAGCTTAAGACACTGTTCCAGTCTGGTGGCAATGATAGCAAGCAATCAAGCAAACACAGTGCCTTTGAACATAATATTATAAGGCAAAGTGACTCAAGCCATACATTTACCCTGAGGAATTTCCAAGTCACACTCTTAGACACACACACACACACACACACACACACACACACACACACACACTTTCTCTCTCTCTCTTCTGGTTTTGTTTCTGTAGAGAATGCAGTCTAAGACAATTCAGTTATTCTCTTTGGAAGAAACCATGCTTCATGATGCAATCACCATTTACCCAGCTGTTTGACTGATCTGGCTCTGGGGTTAGAGTTAAAAGGAATAGAGCAGGAAGAAGACAAGAGAGAAAGAAAAAGAGATCTAGTCAGTAGATCCTATTTTTATGACTTGGGGCACATGCGAATGCCCCAGTAAATCATACCTTCTGAGACAGATGGTCTTCTTTAACAACAATTTCTCCTTCTAGAGTCATCACTTCATCTTGCAAAAGGCTTTAGCGCCATATGTTCTTGAATCATCGATTCTGTTACAGTTGTGGCTGCAAGACTCTGAAAAATCTGATTATTCTCTATCCTCATGGTGGGTCTCCAATGATGAAATACAAAGCCAACATTGTAAGTCATCAATTGTAAGCTCAGGCATCATTGTTCTCCTCCTTCCTTGTCTATGTTCAATTCTTATAAAGCCTATTCTCAGCTCACTTGAGTTGACCACTTAGTACCCTGGGAATTCTGCCACAGACAGTATGTGACACGGAGCCACATGCAGGAAAATGGCTACAGCCCTTGTCACTTACAGTGAAATCCTCTCAGCAGTGGTTTTCCATGGGCTGTCCTCTGCACCACCACTTGAAATCTCAGTATTAAAGTCTAATCTGTGATGTTACCTGAACAGCGTTGGGTCAGGCTCTCTCGGAATTCTAATATGAAGAGGATCACCATGACATCTGCCTACTGAAAGGTAACAATACCCAACCACAAAGGTGAGCTCAAATTGGGTTCTCTCTCAAGATAGCAGTAACTCAAATTGCTCTTGTCATAGCTCTTTAAAAAAATTCAATTTAGAACTGGAAGGCAACATGAAAGAGTGGGCCTGGTTCACGGCTACTGCAGTGCTAAATGGGCACAGGCGGAGAAGACAAATGAAATAAGACAAAAGCATTTTCCCTTATGTGCAAGTATGGTATTTAATACAGTTGAACACTGTATTTATTTTTATCTCTGACAGGGCCAGAAAATGATACTGACTATCTACAGATGGGATGGTCTCAAAAACACTTTTTTCCTGCCCCACAGGAGAACACATTTCTTTGTGAGCTCATCAGCGGTGAAAATTGGTGAACAACATTGTGTATATTTTCTTCCTTTCAGCTCTCATTAAAGATTAAACCCCAGCAACTTTTACTAGATTCCAGAAACAAGAGCTGAAAATGAGTGAGAACGTCAAGCCTAATTACCAATAAGCATCGGGACAGAAAGTCATTTTGAAAGGCATTTCCTCCAAGTTAGACGAGAGCTAGTGTCGAGAATCTCAAAGTTGGACTGTTTTATTATTTGGAAATTCATTCTGATATTCCTGCAGAGTTTTGCAGCTTGACCTATTTGTCTTAAGGTTGGACTGCATTATACATTCTTAAAGCAGAAGCAAGACAGGGATGGCCTTGAAAATCACCATCAACATTGTAATCAGTCTCTTTGATAGAGGTGATGCAGAGCGCTGACACTTTGGCCGCCATCTTCCCTTAAAACGATATTCTCATTCATTTGAAGACAGAAGCAAGGGCCCCTTGCCTTGAATTTGCAAGGTTTAAAAATGGGAGAAGGACACCATTTGATTCAATGTTCAAATATTAACAAAGTGCATCCAGAAAATCTCAAGGGGAGGGGGGAAGGAAAGAAAACTTGGTTTGCAGTAATCTTTCCATAAAGGCATTCAAAATTCCTTTCTGATTGAAAACTGTGATTTCAGATTAGCGACTCTAAACGTATTATAAAAGGCAAATGCAACAGATTTTTCAGCTGATCCAGACTAAATGAGGCTACAAATAGAGAAGTAAAAACATTTTTTAAAGTCTACCTAAACAGATCCATAAAAGTCTCGGTACTATTAGCTGCACAGAGACGATCATGAATAACAGACCTAGAGACAAGTTATGGGGAGATAAGAATTTTCAGGAGCCTCTCTCATCTAAATTATGGCAATAATTCTTTGCCCTCTTCATCACAAATGGTGTTACAAATAGAAGAAAGAAATGATTTGCCTGGCTTTTAGGCTTTTAATACTCACACTCTCATTTTAAAAACTGGCCCCATCATCTCTCTTTAGACAGGGCAGACTTTTTTTTTTTTACCAAGAGAGAAGTTCTAAGATGCCACTTCGAGAAGGATCAAATTATGGGAGCGAAGACTTGAAAATACATTCAGAGCTGGCTCCCTTCATTTCTTTCATACCAACCCCAGGTGGATCTTATTTCTAAAGCACATAATCACTGGTCGCATGAGCAGGGACTATCCAAATTTTGTCTTCTGAAGATGACCTTTTTGAAACAAAATTTTCCTCAGCAAGATTGCTGGGCTTATTTACAAAGGGAATAGCCCCATCTCTTATTTGCAACATATCTTAAAAGCCTTCACTGACTGGCACATAAATTAAGAGGTTAACCTATAAGAAGAGAACAAGAAAAGAAGAGTGTGCTGGCCTGCCTCTTCATAGCTTTCTATGATCACCACCAATTTTGATCATCTTAAAGGGCAAATGGACTATTTAAAACCATTAAATACATGGGTAGCCTCTAGTTATCAAATTCCATTTACCGTCATCAGGCTCACTTGAAGGTGGTGCTATAGACTGTGAAACTCTGGGAGGAAGTTTATGTATGAAGCACTAGTCTCTTTTGTGAACAAAGCATTTTGCCCTCCTCCCTCACCCCACCCCTAAATACAATTTGAGCACCTCTTTTATTGCTCATAGTTTCTTTTGCACTTCGGGGGATTTATATTGAATGATGGCAGAAGAATCCCTAGTCTAAAGCACAATTCTGTATTGATATTTAGGGTGATTTGAGCATCAGCACATTAGAGTGAAAGCGTGGATGAAGGATTTTGGTTATTATTCCTACAGCTGACTCACCCTCACAGAAGGGCCTACAGCTACTAAAAAGGGCTTTATTTTTCAAAAGCAAGAGAGGACAATGTGAGTTGACCATGGCAAATAGGAAAAGTCCAACATCAGTTTCTATGTGGAGCTGCACGTCACAGCTGGGGCAGGGGGTATAATGAGCATGTCAGAAACAGGACTTGAGTTTAGCAAAGTTTAGTTTCAAGAATATTCATGGCTTCTATCGGACCAAGAAGATGTCTCATATGGCCCCTTTAAAACAGTTTTTCCTGAAGTAAAAATAAACAAAGCCCTACTCCACTAAAATCTTCGCCAGTGCAGGACATAGTAATATCTTAGGATCCTTTACGAGATGCAACATCATATTTCTATCATGTAAAACTGACATGAAATCTTTTGTGCTTTGCTGGTAAAATTTTTCCCAGCCGCATTTTTCAAGCAGTAATACAATGTAATATAGAAAAAACAAACAGTTCCAGATTACAGTTCTGACTTCGCTATTTATTAGATGCCTAACTTTAGCTAAATTACTTAATCTGAATCCTCACTATCCTCGTTGTTAGGAGCCTTCGAGTTGAAACTGACTCACAGGTCCACCTTCAGTGCATTTTCTGGGGCTGTAAACTGCATGGGAGGAGAGTTCCGATCTTTCTCCCACAAAGTAGCTGATGGATTCGAACTGTGTGGGCCTTTGGGATGGCAGCTCAATTCTTTACTCACTCCTACTGTAGAGAGCACCGCTCTTCTCATTAAGAAGTAAAAATTAAAAGTTAAGAAGATAGTCGTCACATATACTCTATGACATTATGAAAATTAAGCAAATTCACTTAGAACGTTTATCACATAGTATAAGGGAGATCTGGAGTGACAGAAATGCTCTGTCTCTTGACACCACACATTAAAACAAAAACCTCACTGCTATTGGGTCAGTACTGACTCCCAGCTGACTACGTAGTGTAAATGGCAAGGGAAGAAACTGGCCGTCTTTCTCCTGCAGAGCTGCTGTCACAGTCCAACCGCCAGAGAGGTGCCGCGTTTGCGTTAGCAGCACAGCTCACAATGGGCACCTGAGCTCCCAGGCAGCATTTACCAGAGTGTTAAAACTGATACAGTGGAACACCAAAAGGGGGGGGGGAATCATACTACTATCTGATAATTTTTAGAAATGAAATAAAAATATACATATATTACACAGGGTAAAGCAATCAGTAAACATTAATCTATACGCACAATACTTATCATAGTGCCCAGCATCTAATAACCGTTCAAAAATAAAATGCTCGTTCCTGATGTTGTTTTTTGCTGCTGGGGCTGCTGCTGCTGTTGTTATTAGCAAGCCGAATAGAAAGCCTGTAACCACGGTGACAAAAATAAAGTGGGGAACTGGTTGGCCCAGTTAAGGCTCTCTGATGAAGGGGGCTGGAGTAATGAAAACGCGAGGGTTCCAGCTGGGAGCTAGGCTGCGTATGAGTGGGAGAACGTTGCCATCTCCGTGCGGCTCCCAGGTTAGGAAGAAGACACATTACCAGTTGCAATTACAAGGTGCCAGAAGAAAAAAAGAGAAGAAAAAGAGCAGCTATTTCTGCTGCCAGACATGAAAACAAACCAACTGAGAAAAGTGCTTTGATGAGCAAAGTGTATGCTGCTGGGTGTGTGGGCTGGATGCTACCTCATCCTCCAAACAGGAGGGAAGGACTAATCCCGCAGGTTCAGGCTCAGATGGGAGCGGTATAGAGAAGCCAGCCAAGTGTACATTTTATTCTTAATAACCTTAAATTCTGTTCTCATTTCTAGTCTAAAGGCTCAGCAGACAAAGTTGGAAAGAATTTTTATTTTTTAAAGGATTCAAAGAATGGTTGGGGGGGGGGATTCAATACCAGATTCCAGCAGGCATGTAAACACTGAGCTTTTTCTCTGCCTGCATCTTTTAAAAGATTATGTTTTTGCTCAAGAATCAGTAAACCATCATCAGCTGCCAGCAACCATACACTGTGAGGGTGCTCAGTGATGGGCCGGCAGATGACAGCAAAGCACTTAGTGGTGGTGAAAATGCATTCCTTTTCAATATGCAAGTCTATTTTTCTTCCTGTACTAAACTACATTTGTTTGATGCGGCATCTGATAGTTTTATAGTGTTTGTTCACACACTCACTAATTTGCAAGATTGGGTAATTTGCAATGGGTCTCACAGGTCATTAGTGCAAATTAACAGCTTTCTGCAAAAGATAGGGCAAGAAAAATGGATACATTGTCAGAGTGCACAGTTTGGCCTCATATTTCAGTAGAGGAACTTGACATCTTGTGTTCAGTCCTCTTTAGAATGGAAAAATGGGTCCCAAGTCATGCCTTCCTTACAATGTGAAGGATTGGGGGTGCTTTCATGAAAGAGATTCTAACCCATCTCTTTTATCACTCTATTGAGATATATTTTAAAAATATACAACTGTATTAACATCCTTTCCTGGCACCTGTCCACGCTGAACAGTTTACTATTTATATTTGAACCTGAATAGAAGGCACAAAAGGCCTCCTTCCCACAAAATCCCCTAGGCTTTCTGGTTGGCATGGAAAGCACACACATATTTGCAAAAATTACTCAACATATACAGCTGCATGCTACAGTTTTCATTAAGAATTCAAGAGATGAAAACTGTTGGCTTCCATAGGAAGGTGACCAAATCTACAGGGATATTATGTACAAATGGTTTGGTTAGAATAATAAATGCCGCGTGTGCTTTATAATGTTAGACATGGGCAACATGGATTCATTTGTGATCTGAGCCTCAGATTTTTAAAAAACGGATCCTCGCCTGCCTTGAGATAAACTTGAGTAAATAATGTTTGCCATCAACTCTAAATGAAGAATGACAGTTAAATTTTATAATCATCTTCACAGCTTCAGGACTTACTTTATATTTTCTCAGGCTCATGACCCAAATGTTGCCATAGCAACTAGGAAATCCTACCTTATCAAGCGCTTACATTTACATTCCTTGCAGCAGCTTCCCTTTATGAATTAAATCCATCATGGTCTTCTATTCTCAAAATAAAAAGTTCTTAGGATTATCTTGCAGAAACAAGGATCAAATGCTTTGATAGAAATACACTATGCAAAAGTTAATTCAATGGTGGTTTTCTTTAAGAAGAGATAGAACCATGGCATAATAAACAGCTTAGGTCCAAAACTTTGTGGCTTCAAAGCAAACTTAAATAAAGACATTGTGCTCAAAATGACACCTCCCCTTCCCACATATTTCATCTTAGAGTAATCAAAGGTATAATCGGATTGCACATCAAACCTCTAACAGGTACACAGCAGTCCCCAGAATTAAAACTGTCTAAGGTAGGGCCTCCATATATGCACATATATGCATTTAAAGCTCTCTAAAACAGGCGGCAAGTAAACAGATATATTTAAATGGACAAAATAAGTTAGGAAACCCAAACTTATGGCAAGCTTCACTTTTGCCTGAATCCCTATATTCACATAGCCAAGGAGACCCAAGTTTCTTCCTCGTTTCTGGAGCAATCAAGTTGCTTGGTAAAATGAGATTTTGAGGGAAGGGGTGTGTTTACAGCTTTATGTTATGGTTGCACATACAAGTGATATAAACAACCCAACCCTATATGCCCATCATCTCTGATCAGAGACGAAGAGTAGAGGGATGATGATTCCTGCTCTGCAGTACTGCAATCCAAGACCATCACCCCATTCGAGAAACAGAAACTCAGGGAGGAGGTGCAAAGCTCTGCTGATGGGGTAGGAACTCATCTACTGAGGAAACCCACTCCTGTGAGAGATCCTGGGATCCAAATCACTTGGAGCCCTCAAGTTTCTGCTTGACAAGGGCTTAATGGAGACGATGTCGAGATAGAAGGAAAAAAAAAATCCAGCTTTCCAACCCAGGGAAGGGCTGAAGATTATCTAGACTCCTGCTCACGGCTCCTTCCAGCTCAGACAAGTCTCTGATTATGTACACAGCCCTCAATCCAGTTTGCATTATCAAAAAGAGCGTTCCTGTCTCACTGGCTTCAACATGTATCCATCCCATCCTGTCTTTGAAATTCCTCTTATTTTCCCCTATTTCCAGTCCTCTGCTTCCTTCAGTCAGCTTTTGCTGTTTCTAGTTCTTTAGGCCTCTGCTTCTTATATGCACTTTGATTCTCAATCTTTTTTCTCCTCTCTAGCTTGGACAGTCACAACACAATGAGATAAAGGAGAAACAGAGCATTGGCTGGCCACAATGGAAGAAGGATTCTTTAAAGTTCTATTGAAACCTAGTTCCTTCCACCACCACTAGCTCCCTCCCTTTTGTATTTTCTGCAGCTAATAAGGAACTGGCATCTTGACTTTAGATCTTTTTTGGATGGGCAACAGCCCAATTCTAAAGCATTCAAAGAGGTAAAGCACCAAAGGTGCCTTCAAGTGCTTTATTAGGGACTCATGTTAAAGCTGGAAACTGACTGTCATCATAGGAGGGCATGCAGCATGATCAAATTCTGTTACAAATGAAAGGGGAAAAAGGCAGTATAAAATTTAATTTTGTCTTATACAGAATGCTTTCCTGTGTATCAAACCACTGTTAGCAAAATGCATTATTTAACATCAAACTTTAATTTAAAGCACATTTACAGGAGATGTGGGGTGGGGATACATACCCACACCCCCCCCCCCAAGATCAATGATCATCCACTTGTATCTAGAAGAACACACTTTAAAGGATACCAAAGTCATCAATATGGAACAGAATCTGAGAAGACATTCATCTGTGTATTGGATCAAGTACAAAAGAAAAAGACACACTGTATTTGCATTCTAGATTTCTGAGTCATTAAGAGCGAGGATTATTTTACATAAATTAGTGAGCAAGATAAACTGTCCCAGGATTATCTCCCCTAATCAATTTAGAAGAAAGCAAAAGCTTTAATACAAGGAACATTTCTGGGAAGCTCTTTGATTCCACTATGCTGTAATGAAATTCACAAAGAGTGTCAATAGCCAGACATACAGACACGCAAGTTTTAATTTGGTTAATGCAGTTTTTATTTATTATTGGTCCTCAGCCAGAACCTGACATCCAATTTATGGACACATTGCTCAATTACCCATACTTCACTTTTCAATATGTGAAGTACTTCGCTGTCCATCAATACTAGTAGGCAACTCAAATCAATAGTCCGAGTGAAGTGAGTGAGTGAATGAGTGAGTACTGCAACCACAAAGCCAAACAGAAATGGCATCACGCTCTTACATTAAAACTGCTAAAGAAAAGTATTTGGGGCCAATCAAAGGCTCATTACAAAACATTTCTACTATACATTTTAAACATTTTAACTTTTATTATTCTGTATTTCATACTTGAAGAAAAGGGTTAATTTCTAAAGCTGCAGAGAAACCTGTTATCAGTAGACCTTTAACACTTTAAAAGAATTTGTTCAACAAGCTTGGTAAAAACAAGTATTAATAAGCCTTTATGATAAATAATTGGAACCTTAAATAATGCTTGACGATATAATTTTCTTTGTGAAAATTAACTTGAAAATGTGGAATGTGCCAGGCAGCCAGATTCTGTAAATAAAAAACATTTAATATGTTCTGCTTCAGCTCTTTCAGACCAGCTAGGTCCCAGGTATCTATGTTCTTTCTTGCCCTAGTGTTTGTTACACATCAAGCATTGAGTTTCTAAGACTTTAATGGTGCTTAAACTTTGAACCGAAATCACTTGAATTTATTAATTTAAATGAGCATTATCTTTCAAAATAGTTGCTTTGGAAGGCTCTACTTACTGAAGTAAAGCTGTAATTGTCCAAACATTTTTAAATAAAATTTTTATTTTATACTGATTTGCTTACAAAGTTCATATGCATTGTTTTTTTCACACTTGATCTTTCCCATTTCCTTTACCCACCTCACCCTCCACCCATCAAATTGTACAACTCTATGATTACTCGCCTGTCTGTCTTCTTCACTCCTCTGCTCTTATCCTTCCCCCCACCTTGGATTTTCAGACATATTTTACTAGTTATCTTTTTTTTCTACAATAATAATCTTATACAGCATTTGTCCTTATTTTTACTATCTCTACCCTTCCCTTCCATGTCTGTGTAACATCACATCTACATTCTAATATTTTAAGGGCTGCACAAGTGTTCAGGTGGTTTTGTTCATAGGGTTGCTATGAATTGTCTGTAACTCGACTACACTTAACAACAACAAAGAGAAAGCTCTGTTGACCTAGTGGATAGAAAGTTATGATACCAAGCCAAAAGTCAGTGATTTTAATCTGAGGCCCTCAGGTCTAGTTTTAATTGTTTTTTGATCAAACATTCTTCTAGGTGATATGGCATTGGTCTGTCCATTTGCTGTACAGAGGTAACTCGTGTTTGCCATGATGCTAAACACTGTGACACCGATATGTCAAAAGTGATAATGGTTACCCAAGGTGGACAGTGTTTGGTGGAGCTCCCTGATTAAAACAAGCTTGGAAGTAGAAGTGGCATCCACTTCCAATATAGCTTGCCTCCAGAAACTCTATGAACTTGGAAAAACTATGGCAGTTATACAAGTGTTCAAGTCTTTCGTTCATAGGGTCACTATGAGTCATCTATGACTTGACTGCACTTAACAACAACAACAACAACATCTAGATTTGCTTGTTTGTTAATTTTACGATTGTAGTGTTCTCCTTGTTAACACAATTCCAAATGATTCTGAGTTGGCTCCAAATAAAACAAATTGCCACAAAGGATCAAAATCTACTATTAAAAAAAAAAAGAAACTGTGTAAATAATAATGAATAAAACCTATAAAGACAGACAGAAGAAAAAAGATGTTGCTCAGTGAAAGCCTAAACGAAATAAGTCTCTATGGCCTTCTAAAATGATCACTCTAAAAGACACAAAGTACACAAAAAGCATGTATAATTGTGTGTGTGTGTGTGTGTGTGTGTGTGTGTGTGTGTGTATTATATAAACACAAAATTTATTTTTGTACCTATAAAAGGTTTTCGTATTTAACAAATCAAAGTGTTGGTATTCTGGAGCAAAACATTCTGTTTTCAGTTGAAGAAATCTAGCTCTATTTTCTAGAAACAACTTTTAGAAAGCCTATGTTTGAAGATCAGGCACAGAGAGAGGTTAAATGACAGATGGCAAGAGATAATATATATACAGAGGTTATAACCATTGTTACTTCTAAATCCTCATTTTGGGCTATTAAATAAATAAAAACTACCATTTTTACTTAGGACAAAGATGACTTTTGGGGTCCCTGTGGGAAATTCACATATAAATCACCACCCCTGTTCTACAAATAGACAGATGAGTGGTGGACCTGTATTTGCTGATGTGCTGTGACTCAAAATGAGGTGGAACTGCTATAAGCATCCATTCATAATCAGAGTGTGGACAGTTTAAGTATGAATCCAGGAAAATTTGAACTTGTCAAAAATGAAATGTAACACATAAAGATGGCTACCCAGGAACTGCAGAGCAGGAAGTGGACTAGTAAGGGTCATCTTGAATCAGATATTATGGTCCACTATTGGAGGAATGATAAATTGAAGTGGAATGATGTTGCATTCATTGTCAAACAGAACATTTTTAGGTCTATCCTAGAGTACGATGCTGTGTAATATCCATAAACATAAAGAATGTTGTTGTTTGTTGTTATGTGCTGTCGAGTCGCTTGCAACTCATAGCCACCCCATGTACAACAGCCCTAAACTCTGCTCTGTCCTGTGCCAATCACACTGTCTCTGACATTCCAATCTCAATTACCCCAGTCAC
>NW_006399843.1:7643478-7710228 GCF_000299155.1 Elephantulus edwardii
CCTTTGCATAGTCAATGAAACACAGATAGACATTCCTCTGGTATTCCCTGCTTTCAGCTGTCAAAAATGACTCTGAAACTTGCATCAGAAGGTAGAGAAGCTAAAGAATAGAGGAGAAATGGCAGATTAAGAGAACTAACAGAGATTTCAGAGAGTAGCTGAGAAGACAACACAAAATCTAATGAAGTATGTGCAAAGACCTGGAGTTAGAAAACCAAAAGGGAAGAACATGTGCTCAGCATTCGTTAAACTGTAAGAACTAAAAAATAAAATAAAATAAAATCTTGACTTGCATCCAGAAGAATTCTTTGAGCAAGATACTGAACATCACAGGAAGCATCAAAAGATGGAAGAATACAGAGTCAAACTGCAATTTCAGGAGGCAGCATATGCTCAAGAAATAATGGTAATAAATGAAGACATGAAAGCTGCATTAAAAGCATTGGCAAAAACCAAAGCTCCAAGAATTGACAAAACTTCAGTTGAGAAGTTTTAATAAAAGCAGGCAATGTTGAATGTGCTTACTCAACTACACCAAGAAATGTGGAAGACAGTTACTTGGCCCCCTGATTGGAAATAATACAGATTTGTGCCTACTCAAAAAAAGATGATGTAGGAGAACGTGGAAATTACATTTATCTCATACACAAGTAAAATCTCTGAGAAAGTGATCAAAGTACCTGGAACAATATATGGCAGGCAACTGCCAAACATTCAATGTGGCTTCAGAAAAGATGTGGATAAAGGATATTACTGCTGATGACAAATAGTTGGCTGAAAGCAAAGAATACAAGAAAGCTGTTTGCTTTTATTTTTATGGATTATACAAAAACATTTTGCTCTCTGGGTCATAAAAAATTATAGACAACAGAGTGAAGGGTCAAAATTTCAGAACACTTAATCACTTAATTGTGCTCATATAGGACCTCTACATACAAAAAAGGACCGTTTAGCAACACATAGGGCTACTGCATGGTTTAAAATGAGAAAAAGTATGTGTTAGGGTTGTATCCTTCCCTACTCAAAATGTACGCTGAGCAAATAGTTTGAGAAATTATACAATATGAAGAAGAACTAGACATCAGGACCTGAGACTTATTAACAACTTATACCACAACCTTGCTTGTACAAATGGGAAAAGACTTGAAACACTTACTGATGAAGTTCTAAGACTCTACCCTTCAGTATGTGTCACACCTCAATTTAAAGAAAATAAAAATCCTCATCATTGGACTATTATGTGTGCATATTATGAGGAAGGGTGAGTCTGAAGAAAGACATCATACTTGGTAAAGTAGAGCATCAACAAAAATGAGGAAGGTCCTCAAAGAGAGGTACTGATATAGTGGCTACATCAGTGGATTTGTTTTAAACACAACAAGGGCTATGAGGATGGTGCAAATCATGATGTCCTGTTGTACAAAGTGTCATCAAAAGATGGAGCTGTCTCAACGGCATCCAATAACAACAAGATGGAAAATTCCAGAATCTTCAAAAGAAAATTTTCACAGACTGACCTACTGCAATTTTGACATTTAGGTTTACTTTGAGCAAAGCACAAATGCCAATATAACACCAAAAGCTTTTCTTTGGTGGGTATAGTCTCCCTATTCCTAACTTTTCATAAAATACAACTGTACACCTAGTATAAATGACAATACATTAGCCTTTTCTTTTTAATGAAACTTATCACTCATTCATTCATTCTATTTATCCAATTAACATGTTCTTATTGAGGCATGGTGATACACATTTATATGAATGATGACTTATGTCCATTCATTTTAAATTCTCTATATGAGACAATGAGCATTCAGTTGAGCCACAGGCTAGTCAAAAGGTAGAGACCTGCTTTTACAACCTGGCAAGAAACATTTAAGCAAAGTACAAATTGCATTCACAATTTAGCATGAAATCAGAAATGCTCTACTGAAACCAATCATTTTGGGTTTCAGTTTTCTTTATCTCCATTATTCTTATACCAGCTATAAATCATATCACTACCCATTCATTCTTTTAAAACATGGGAACATTTAAGTGAGGGTTCTGTTTATTCTTTCTCCAAACCAGTGACTAAATTTAAATAAAATGTTCTTGAGGTTAAAGGAACATGTCATTTCTTTTCAAGCTGTCAATCTTTTAAAAAGTTTTTAAAAAGGTTTGTCAATGCATAATTTTAAACATAGAAGTTTAGCTCACAAGCTTTTTGGTATACAATCCAAGTATTCTGTTAAAGTGAAAAAGAAAAGAGCAGGTAAATGGAGGGAAAAGTGTCCCAAAATATCAGTGCTTTGAAATGGTTCACTTTCTTTGGGGGAAGCAGTTATGCCATCTCAATTACTGAGAGAAGTTTAATAAAGGATTTCACGGAGTTATTTCCTACTCTTTTAGCTTTTCTTCCCCTCATTAGGAAACAGGAATCTTAGTTCTTACAAATAAAGTAAGATTGAAGCACAAAGTGTAAGAATGTCAAAGGTAAAAGAAGTTATGTGGTGAGTCAAGCACCTAGCACTGGGTTAGGGATGCAGATTAGCAACAGAGGCCAGATAGTGGGGCGTTAGGCCCTGTACCACCTTCAGGTAGTGCAATTTGAGACAAATAGCTCAACCTCTGTGAACCTCCGTATCTTCATCTGTAACGTGGAGATAAAAACAGTCTCATCTCAAATGATCATTATGAGGACTATGGAGCACTTTCCATGTACCGAGCATCATGCCAACCCCGAGAGATACAAAGGAGAATAATCTCAAAACCCCCTAAATTTACAAATCTAGTCTTGAGGGGCAAGTAGCTACTGGTAAGAGCTTTTTAAGGCAGTGGTTACTGGATAGTGTTAAGGATGAAGGATAAATATAGGAGTGTTATTTTTATTGTGGAGGGAGTTTTGGTGGCTTAGTGATAAGGAATTGCACTGACAACTCAAAGGAAAGTGGTTCAAATCCACCAGCTACTCTATGGTAGAAAGACGGGCAATTTTATGCCTCTGAAAATCTGCTAGAGGGTCAGCTATTAGTGAGTTCTCACTGGATGGTACTCAACAACAACAGCATTATTACTGGGTACCATCAAGTACAGGAGCTCTGGTGGTCTACTGGCAAGCAGTGGCACTGTAATCCCGAGGGCAGATGGTTCAAGGTCACCAGCTCCGCAGAAGGATGGGCAATCTCTTCCTGTGTGATTAAGTGCCTCAGAAAACCCACAGGAGGGTCAGCTGTGGGCTGGTTGCCATTCTACTGTACACAACAACAACAACAACTATCAAGTACATCCCGTCTCTTTGTGACAGAGCAGAACAGGCTTGCAGGATTTTCTAGATTGTAAATAAATCAATCTGTTTTGGAGGAAGTGCATCTAGCATGGCTACTTAGACGGAAGGATGGTGAACCTTTGTCTCACAGACTTTAGGTATGCTGTTAGGAGGGGCTAGTCTTGGAAAAAGACATCATGCTGGGAAAGAGGGGGGTAGGTCAGAGAAAGAGAGAAAGATCTAAACAAGATAGGTTCACAGACTGACTTGAAACAATGGGCTTGAGATCATGAGGAAGATTTAGGATAGAGCAGGATTCAGATCTGTCCACAGGGTCGCTATGAGTTGTGGTCAACTCTATGGCACCTCTAACAAAACAACAACAACAACAATGCTCTTTTCAAACGCCGGCAGCTGGCTTCTTTGGTTATCAGTTAAAAAAAACATTGTACCATGAGGCGTCCTGAAACACAAATGTTAAATTTCAAAAGCAAGACAATTTAAAATTCTCTACTATCCCAATGTTTATTTTCAATTCATCCTAAGGGGGGAATAAAGTGGAAAAGAGATCACATATGCACAACGTTTTTGCTATGTGTTGTTAGACTGGAATTGACTCATAGCTGGCCCTCCAGTGGATATTTAGACCATAAATAGAACAGGAGGAGACTGTTCATCTTTCTCCCACAGAGTAGCTCGTGGGTTCAAACTGTGTGCCTTTGCGTTGGCAGCGCCCCTCCTTACCACTAGGCCACCAGCCTTCCCAAGCACAATGAGGAAATGCAAAAAAGGAAATTTATGATTAGTTGAAAATGCCAGAGAATAGAAGGGGAATTCTCAATTTATTTGGAATCATTATGGAGCTTTCAATATCATCAAAGTCGCTATTTTACTTCAATTATATTAAAGGAAATAGTCTAAAAGTTTATATGGTGCTGGCAAAAAGCAGTGACTACTCCATGGGCTGCCAAAAGAACAAACCAGTCTGCTTGGAAGAAGTGAACCAGGACGTTCCTAAGAGGCAAGGATGGTGACCGTTCATCTCGCCTACTTTGGGCATGTTCTCAGGACGTGTCAGTCCTTGGAGAAAGACATCACGCAGAGGAAGGTGAGAGAAAGAGAGGAACACCCTCAACACGATGGATTACACAGTGACTGTAGCAATGGACTGGAGTGTATCATAGACGGTGAGGTTGGTGCCGATTGGGTAAGGTTCACATCTGTTGTTCTAGGATTGCTGAGTCCTTTTTGACTCATTGACACATAACGACAGTCTTCTTAGAGCAAAAGAAAACTAATTCTACCCTTTATTGCTGATCCTGGTCAGCAATAAATGATGACTAAACCCATAATAATGTGAAGTATGAGGGATGAAATCAACATGCATGAAGCTACTTCTGTCTAGGAGCATCACCCCTCTCTGTATTTCTCAAACCCCAGATTTTTGTAGCTCCTGTGTGCGAAGGTTAGAGAAAAAATAGCAATGATAACAATTTGTCCTCACTTTATCACTGTCGTTCTTGGGTGCCTTTGCGTCCATTCTAACTCATCGGAACCCTATCTATGTACAGCAGAAGTAAACACTGGCTGGTTTGTACCAACCTCAACAATGGCTGTCATGCTTCACGAGCTACCGTGTTCAAAGACTGTAATTAAGAAATACTTGGTCTGAATGAAACCCCAGGGCTTTTCTTGAGCAGTATGCATAAGCTTTAAGACAAAGATGTTGTGACATCTTTCATAAGCAGCTCAGGGAGTCCTTCTGGCTTTTTCCTCATCCCTCGGCTGTTCTGGATAACTGAGGTTATCTGACTGTGGACCTCTGAATAAGTGGCAATGCACCACATCCCTGGATCCTAGAAAGTACAGTAAACAAACACTCTCTTCATGGAAAGGCTGGAGGAAAATATCATAAACACCTTTTGGTTTGTGACCTGGAAATCTATTCTTTAAAATGAAGAAACAAGAAAAGTAATATGTGTAGGCAGCACAAAATTGTGCAGCATCTTATCACTTCACTGTGCTTTGAACAAGCTTTCAGAACCATCTGATAGCAGGGGATTCTATTAGTTACAGGCATTCTATGCTGGAAAAACAAACAAGTGCCACTTTACATAGTTCAACCAATCCCTGATATGACATCCCTATAAAGCAGGGAGAAAGATGATCTTATTATCTCCCATTTCCATGACTGCACAGAACTATACCTAACTTCCCATAGCTCCCTATTTGTTTGGGAGGAGGCTGTTTGATGGTTTTTTTGTGGGCACACACACACACACACACTTGTTGCTATCATGTCAGAACCAGCCCCTAACTGACCCTCCAGCAGGTTTTCAGAAGCTGTCCATCACCTAGGAGGAGACCACCCACCTGCCTCCCAAGATGCAGCTAAGCTGTGGTTTCAAACTGCCAGTCTTTGGTTTACACACCAGGTCACTGGAATTTCCCTTTTGTGGAAATAGACCTACCCAAGAGTTTCTTGGAATACACGGAAAACAAAAGTACAACATCCTGAACGAACAACTAACAGAAAAGGTAAAGACGGAATCTTCAAGGAAGACTTTTGAAGAGAAAAAAGCCAATACAACTCCACCCACAATAATGAGCCTTATCTCTACAGCTCACATTTGTGGGGCGTGTGAGGCACCAGACAGTGGAGTAGCCACATTACACACAGTGTCTCACTCATTCCGCACTGCAGTCTGATGAGGCACAGTCCACCGCTACCTCAGTTTTAAATGGGTGGACAGGTTTACCAATCAATGGTCAAGGTGCTTGCCTGTGAGGTCAGACAGTCTACTCATCAGAAAACACCTCCTTTTCTCATGACAAGTTCTGTTTATACAACGAGGTGAAAGAAATAAAGGTTTATCATTTTATGTTTATCATGGTATGTATTTTTCTTTTTTAAAAGAAAGAATATGTGTTAAAAGTCAGAAGTGTCATTCTGATGACCAATGTGCAATTGACCTCTGCCAGGTACACCCTCCCAAACTGGAAAATGAAAAAGGAGTATGGAGAATACCAGACACACGTGCACTGTGGTGCAGGAGGAGAATATTGCATATACCATGGCCTTCCAAAAGAATGAACACAGCTGCCTTGAAGGAAAGGAGCTCTGGTGGCTTAGAGAGCAAGGAGTTGCACAGGAAACCCTAAAGATAGGCAGTTCGAATCCATCAGCTGCTCTTCAGGGGAAAAGATGAGCAATCTCCTCTCAGCCTCTGCAAACTCACTGGCGGTTCAGCCATGGGTTAGTCCTAACTCGACAGCAGTTAGGTGAGGCCAATCTTGGAAGAAGTAACTGTCGGAATGATCCTTAGAATCGAGGACGATGAGACCCTAACTTATTGTAGACAGGTTGAGTGGAAGACATCGTACTTGGTAAAGCAGAGGATCAAGGACAAGAGGAGACATTCAGTTACAATGACTGAAATAGTGGCTGAGACAGGGGTTCATATAGAACACTGACTGGAAGGAAGACACAGGCCCAGGTGGTTTTCAATTCGGTAGTAACACAGGTTGCTATGAGTTAGCCTCAACTCAAAAGAGACACATAACGAAAACACTGACAAGATCAAGTTAGCAGACGGGTAAAGAAGGACAACAAAATCTCTGTGAGTTCGAAACAACTCAATAGCAACTAACAAAACATACCAACCCCCTCTCCCAAAAAATCAGTATCAATTATTCGAAACTCTGAGAGATATAAAGAAGTTTTCATCCACTGCCACAGGGATAAGATTTCCCTGCTTTAAGATTTTTATTTGCCTTTTAACCCCCTTCCTCAAACATTTATTGACCAGATATACTGAGGAAACATGGATGGTGCCCAGTTTCTTCCTGCAAGTGGCTCACAGAGTACCGGGGATCACTGCGACATGAACAGACAAGTCTGAAGCACGGTGACAGGGAATGACAGCCACATGAGATGCTAAAATAAGAAAGCAAGGAAAGGTGGCAACTGGTTCACCATCACAAAGAGAATGATTTGTTTCCTGCCCAATGCCACACTTATTTACATTTCAGGGCTTCTTATTTTTTGATAACTCTGATGTAACATGGCCCAGACACTAAGCATATTCACAAGACAGTGCAAACAGACTCCTATCACCAGCAGGTAGGTGCATTTTCTCCCTATCACCTTTAGCAAGTAATTCTACACAGAAGCATCTCCTGTTTTGATCACCGGAGGGCAGGAAGCTGTATAAATATGCTGCTAAAACGCACTAATCCATTAATCAAAACTTAGTGCCCTCAAGTCAGAACTGACTCATAGCTGGTGTTTCAGCTAGTTTTCAGAGACTGCAAATAGCACAGGAGGTGATTTCCCCCTTTCTCTCTCGGAGCAGCTGGCTGATTCGAACCACCTGCCTTTGGGCTAGCAGTACAACTCCTCACCTACTAGGTCACCAGAGCTCCCTTATAAATCCGCTGATGGTATCCCCAATATAGCTGAAATCACAGGACTGCAAATGTACAGTGAATCAGACTCAGAAAACACTTAAAAAATCTACTCCTACTTTATTTATTATCAATACGATAGAAACAAGATATGCCAAGGAAGGCTATAATTAAACTGAAATTACTTTCCCCACAAAATAAAGAGCATATATTGACCCTGGCTTAAGCTATACCTGGTCTATTTCTTGCTCCTCTTTCAGGAAAATAAAACAAAACTCAAGGTGATTTATGTCTAAACAAAACAAAGTTAAGTGTCTTGTTTTTCAAGCACTTAAAATGGGAAGGGGGTTGTCAGGGAATTACCATCTACACTCCATTTTAAAAATATTTATTTCACAACACGAGCCTTGAGAATCTTTTGCTTGTGGGAGGGCAGGAGAAGAGACAGAAGATTGATCTGAACGTGGCTTTGAATGTCTCTAAAATCTTGACATATCTTATCCTAAAGCATCCACAAACCGTGTGAGCAGAAAACTGAAGCCTGTCCCTAAAAACCTCATCAAGACAGAGAAAGTCTGCTGTAGATGATTTTGGAACTCCTCAGAGGACAAACACTGAAAGGCAAAAGCAATTGATGCTGCTGACAATTTCTTAAGTCTCCTCATGAGCTGTTTGTGAACACCGGTTCTGAATTGTGGTCTAATGTTACAGCAGGCAGTGACCGTCTGTATGGACTGTGCAGCAATATCTGCAGACAATGCTGATAGTGCCTTCTGGAGCTGCCTGTATAATGGCTGGCATGCCAGTGGTATATGTTTTATCTGTCAAAATGTCTCCACCCTAGCTTGCCTTCCAGAGATTAAAAAGTGGAAGAAAATGAAGCAACCATTCGCATGTTATAACAGTAGTTTTTGGGGTTTTTTTGGTTCTTTTTTGCCTGTCAGATTTGTTGTTGGAAGTATAAAATCTGTGTTTGCCAAGTATCAAGGCTCTGCTATCAACCAGAATGAGATGAGCTGGATGCGGTGCCTATTATGACACTCATCTTTACAAAGGGCCTAGGATGGGGAGTTATGGAGAAGAGGTGGGGGGGAGAGGTGGAGAGAGGATGGTCACGAAAGATAGTTGTATTTCTGCGCATGGTTGCCATCAAACTGATTCAGACTTACAGCGACCTCCTGTGTACAGGCTCAAGGAGAACTCCTCCCAGGGTTTTCAAGGCTGTGACCTTTCGGAAGCAGATCACCAGGCCTGTCTTCCTAGAAACCTATGCATGGGTACAAACCGCCAACCTTTCAGCTAGCAATCTAGTACCTAGCCACTGGGACCAATTCAGGGACTTCACAGAGAGTACTGTTTAAAGTGGAAGATCAACTATGGTTCTTTGAAAAACAAAGTTGTTGGATAGCTAATTGGCTCTGTAAAGGATAAGATTCAAGTAGTAAAGGCTGCTAACTGGTCACTGAATCCATTCTCCTGCCTCTGTAGCCTGGTTGACCTGCTATTCTGCGTTTCCCAGGCTTCTCTGCAAGTTAGGGTAGTCAATGATCAAGGTCTTCTCAATGATCGCAGGAGTGAAGTATGCCATTTCTAGCCTGGTGACAATAGACAGCCAGGCTGCCAACCTCTGCTTTCTCTTCACTCTTTCTGGGAGATTAAAGGGAGTCCAGATGCTCTACTTCTAGAAGCTTCCTACAGTAGGCGATAGAGCTGCCATTAGCCTAGGTCCCTTTCTGACAGGATGGAATGAAAAGGAAAACCAAACCCAAAGGCATTTAATAAATCCTGAACTCCTGGTCACCTTCCACAGGGTTTCCAAGCCCGTAAATCCTTATATGAGGAAATCGTCCATTTTTCTCCCCTAGCAGGATCCAAACTGCTGACTTTTAGGTTAGCAACTCAATACATAAAGCACAGTGCCAACATGGCTCCTCTGACTGGAGTCATGTCACCCTGAACTGACATGTAAGATAAGCACCATTTCTAATACTCAGTAAGTGCGTATTTTAACTCTTTTGTTACACAGATGAGCTTTCTACCCTACCGGAGTCCTGGAGAGCTGCTAATGGAGATGCAAGA
Source organism: Elephantulus edwardii (assembly GCF_000299155.1). NCBI lineage: Eukaryota > Metazoa > Chordata > Mammalia > Macroscelidea > Macroscelididae > Elephantulus > Elephantulus edwardii. The sequence goes on from NW_006399843.1 coordinate 7,653,212, forward strand.
GTATTGATAAGAACATCACAGATAATGCTCAGGGATGATGGATTGTAATTGACCAGTAAATCTTCAAGGTCAACCAGGCAAGCCCCCCTGGAGTCCTACCCACCCTGAGATGCCCCTGTACAAACACCATGACCACCACCACCTGAGATATAAGTACAGAGCAAGACAGGAGCAGAGGCCAAGATCTTCCAACCAAAACTCATTGACACATAATGTGTAAAGGGAAGTGGGCGGACAGTGGGAGAGAGAAGTTGTCAGGAGTCACAAAGTGATTAAGAAATGAGCTCGAGTCCCTTTGATCTATCTACCTACATAACCACCTTTCCTTCATTAAGTTATTTCTTCTATGAATTCAAAAAGTTCATACACACAGCATACTCAATGCTCTCACCATTCAGATTCAAAGGGCATGTATGTCTTCTTGCTCGAATTAATACAGATAAATACTGATTTGTAAGAAACTTAAATAGCATAGCTAGAGAGCCTTTAGGCTGAAGAGTCTTGGTCCTACTGAGATGATCATGTGCAAAGTGTTCATTCCCCACCCAAATGCCTATTAAAGATTTATTTTAAGTGCCTCCGAAGGACTGGATGCTATGAATATGATAGTAACAGTATGCATGCATTTTGTGTACTCAGAAACTATTGAAAGTCGAGTTCCTGGAGCCAGCTTATGTGACAGACATGAGTACCAGGAGACCACAAACAATAACAAAAACACCCACCAAGCAGTAATCCACATATGCTATCAGAAGAAAAAAAAACCCAGAAAGATGATTTCCCCTCATAGGCAAAGTGACCATATAAAAACAAATAACTTCTAAAGCAAAATCAATGGTGACCATGACATATTGGCATCTAGAACAAATGGTGGCTCTGAGTGGAGAACTTGTTCAGTAAATTACGGAAGGAAGTTTTGTGAAACATTAAAAATTCCAACCAAGCAACTAGGATGTAAATTGTGATCAGATTCTGAGCTGACACGTTAAACAGTTTAATTTAGGTACCGCTCTCAGCAGTGCTGGGCATACGCAAGAGAAACAGATGCCTTGAATCATTTCAAAGTACATTCCTGTCAGAAACGTCCTCTGTGACACTAAAATCAATTTCCTACACTTTTACTAACTATTGTACCAAAAGAAAGGGAGGGGAAGGGAATTCTTTCAAGCCAATAGCTTTCCACTTGGGCCAAAGTGAACTCCAACTTGATAAACACCACAAATATATGCTCATTTATTAAAAAACATAATTAGTTTTGATTTGCAGGTAAGATGGCAGTAAGAGCAAGGTGAGACAGGATCTGTAAAGTCTCCTTGTCCTGGGAGAACGAAAGAAACCAGACATGAGCTGCTATATGGAGAAGTGGGACTTCAATTCTTGTCCAAACTAGCCTGCAAACCTGCTGGGAAAGGAAACTGTATAGAAATCTGGAAAATGATTTAAGCACACTCAGACACTGTGTCCGCTGGCCCACCTCTCCTTCCAGATTGCTCCATTCACGAGGCTACCTCATCCAAGAGTCTACAATGCATCTTTAAATGTGCTTTATGGAGGCCTATGTAGCTAGTTTGCAGATTCAGATTCAGTTAAACTTGAAACTCATGTTTAGCGGGGGGAAAAAAAAAGAAACAAACAAAATTGGGGATGTACACTGAATAATTACTGCTGCACTTTTCCTGAAGCAAGAAGAACACTCCCCCAGTCCCCCTCCCTTGAGCAACACCAATTAAAAACACAATGGCTTCCCCCCTTTTTCTATTTTAGTTATCTAGATCTACCATAAAAGGCCTTACACTTGCTAAAAACAGAATAATAGAACAATGCAATTTTTTTTCTTGGGCTGGCACAGTGTTTTCTAGCCCCCCCTCTCCAGATGCCACCAGTGCTGATTCAGGGTGAAGCCATCCTCGCTCCTCTTGCACCCCAAATTGAAGTATACAGTGAAGTGCCAACCTGCAGCGGGCCAAACCATCTACCAATCACAGGCACACCTGACACTACCAGCCTCTAAATGGGAGTTGTCAGCAGATTACGACACATGGAGTGAATAAAGTAACAAGCTGTAAACCAAAAGGTTGGAAAGTTGGACTCTACCAACAGCTCCACAAGAGATAGATGGGAAGATTCTTCCTTTAATGAGGAACAGCTTCAGAAACCCGATGGAGGGTCACCGGGAGTCACAACTGACTCAACACCACTTGTGGTATAGTGACCGTGTCTCCAAGCGCTTTATTTGGAGGCAGTATTTTAAACAATGCTATTTATTATCAATCTGGCAGAGTTTTTAAAGGCAACTCATTGCTCTGTGGTATGTTACCTTTAAAAAAAAATAATTTGTCCTCAAAATGTCTTAGATCATATTTACCATTCCCAAATTGTTTACTTGTATAACTGAGTAACATTAACTGTGTTCTGGGTGAGGCACAGACGTGTATTTTTTAGTGCTGGGGACACAGGGTGTTTGAAGCTATTTGATTTGAATCTTAAGAACGTCTGATTCCAATTATAGTATCTAGAAACCTCTCCCCAGGGACTTGTTTGTACAGGAGGAGGAAACGACTCCTAGCAAAATCCACCACCATTGAATTGATTCTGCCCTGTTGCGCCCCCTACAGGACAGCACAGGACTGCCTCAGACGGGTTCTAAGGCTATAAACCTTCCTGGGAGCTGGGGGCCTGGGCCTCATCTTTCTTCTACAGAGTTTGAACCTCAGACTGTTTGCTCAGCAGCACAACACTTAACCCACTATGCCAATAGGCCTCCTTAGCAAAGGTATCACTTAAGCATAAGAACAAAGCTCTGTTCTCATCTAAGCCTCTTGATATTGCTATTTTTCATTCTCTCTGTGACAGCCAACGGGCAATGGAGAAGCCAGAGGTTTAGGCTGTGATGTGTAACAGCACTGCGGTGGGATTCCAGTCCCGTCCATCTGCCACTGCCGCTTGCTGAGGCCAAGAGGAGACGCAGGCAGTGAAAGTAACCTTCGCAAATGCAGGCAATCTTCGCCTGGTACGTGCACATCTTTAGAAGGTATACTGTTCACAGTGACTGGCATCTTGAGCTAAAATCCAAACCCCTCATATTTAAGTCCCTTTACTGAGGTGAGAAGGAGCCCTGATGGCACTGTGATTAAGCGCTCAGCTGCGAACTCAAAAGTTGCCAGTTAGAACCTACAAGCTGCTCTGAGAGAGAGAAAAATCTGGCAACTTGTTCTTGTAAAGATTACATGAAGCCAAGGAGACCCCAAGGGGCGGTTCTACTCTCTCCTATGGAGTCGCCATGACTTAGAATAGACAGCAGCTGAGAGCAAGAGTGAGGTGAGGGTTCTGTTGACTTGAACTGTGGCTACAGAGACTACCAACAATCTCTCCTTATGACCCTAACAATACAGAGCATCAGACAGTAAAAGCAATCATGTCTGGATTCCATGGTAGCGGCCTATGGACATTTTTTAAAATAAAGATTAAAACTGACTGCATAGCAAGATAAAGCGAGTGAAAACACAACATGCTATCCTGCTTTCCCAGTCAGCAAAAGTTAATGAGTTGCGGATCACGAGCATCTCAGTGTAAAACCACAGTGTGTGCATGTTAGGAAATTACTCTACAAAAGATTGCTTAAGCAAATTTACAATGAAAAACAACATCAAAACACCCAGGAAGTGGAATGAATATAAATCCCAGCACACTTAAAACACCTAGGACGTCTTCTTTGTAGAAAAGGTGGGGGAATCCTCCACCTTCCACCAGGTTTTTGCAAACTAAAAAAGCAATATCAGATAAACCTGAAAAGTCTTTGTTGTGAGATATATATATAAATAATTTTTTATGCTATTAAATATACTTGAGCACAGAAACTTGATCTCCAACTGCCCCTGCAGCCACGCTGACAGCATGCAAAAATCCATCTGTGGGCGGGTACTCCTCAAAGGGTCGAACTGAATGCACAACACCTGGAGATGAGCAAGAAAAATTTAAATGGGGCCTGTGGGTCTCTAAAGAGCAGTTTCTAACTGGCCCATAAGCTAATAAGAGTGGTTATAAACTGTGAACAACCAATGCCCTACCAGGAGGAACATTCATCACACTAACACGCATTCAAAGTGGAGAGCCTCATCCACCCGCTCTCCACAGTTTCCATTAGGATGTTAATTGTTCAGACTGAAGAAAAGGAGACATAAGGAATGGCTTTCACCATCATGTGTTAAGTTTATTTTTGTTCTTCTGACCAGTTCCCCGGGGGCAGGAGGCTAATGACTGTTCTTCATCATCAACTGCAAAGGATATTTACATCCATCCTGTAACCATGACAGCTGTGTCACTAATTCCCTAACTGCCTCCACCACATGAACCAATCATCTGGCATGAAGCTGCAAGATAGAGTGCCCTGCAGTCATTATTCACCAAGCACTTTCATTAACAAACTGCCCTTAATTACAGCGGTAATTGCAAAATTATTTCATAGCAGCAATTATTTTTCTCAGCCAATCCAGGCTATTTAAGTAGGACATTGCCTATGAAAATGGCATAAGGCCAAGCAATCTATGACCAAAGATACGTTTTAATTGTACTACAAACTTAGTTTCAAAATATTGCATCAGAGGGATTTGAAATGATCCCATTACACAGGACATACACCACACGCACACAAGCTACAGAAACAAAATTACAACAGCTTTCCCTACTCCTTTATTTTCCATTGAAAGCAAAATGCATTCAAAACATTCACTAATGTTATTGTCTAGAAAAATAAAAATGAGTTTCTAGATCTAAGCCTGCATTTGAAAACTGCTGGACAAACTAACTCATCCATTAGAAGACATCCAACCCCGCCTCCACCCCTTTTTACCTTTTACTCAAGAGCACTCTGTTCTTTCATATTTACCCATTTAGATGTATATGGCATAAAAGGAGTGCCGCTGTTCTCGTTTAGCTATTTGTTGTCTTCATAAACAAAATCATAAAGAAATTTCCAGAAATCACAATCTGACATTCAAAATCACAGACTGAAATGCATCTATTATGTCCATGTGTTACTAATAAAAAATGCATCAAAATTTTACTCTGAACATGAAACTCAGAGTCACATTGGCCTATTTGAAGAACAGTAAGTTTTTACTTAAGAATTCAAGAAATGAGGAAGGCCTGGGTGACTCAGGATACAACTGTTCACACTATAGTCGGATAGTAAGACTATCCTAAGGGGGTTGGGTGCTTATCTGGTAGGTGTGAAAACCTCAGAAAGGCAATAGATGAATCCAGATAGAGGCAATGGAGATGCAGGAGGGCAAGGTTGAGAGATCTAGTTCAGGCATTTTCAGGTAGAATTCCACCTGATGACTGATGAACATTCAAAGTAATAAGAGGTAAACAAAGATTGATCTGAAGAGTCTAGCTTATGAGAACAGGTAGGAAGTGAGCTAGGGAACATCCTAAGAAGATGTAATTATATTTTTAAGTTCTAATTGTCTACATGGCATTAGCCTAGAGATGTTAATGAAGTCGCTACAAAGGATAACTGACTTTTATTTGCTTACTTACTCTATGCAGATGGTGGTGCTAAATGTGTTCCATGCATTAACTCACTTGGTCCTCAAAATAAGTCTATGAGTTATAACCTATTGTAACAACTATCTTGTGCCTGAATGAGATTCAATCGTCCAAAGTTACTATCTCAGAGAGTGCTAGTCAGCTAGCATATATCCATCCTTCCTTTCACTCCTGGCAACAAATCCCACCCTTTGGAACTGCCCACCATAAACACAGCATTTTTTTTAAAATTAAATTTTATTAATTTTAATGAACATTCACAGAGATTTTGGATCTCCATTCATTCACTGTTGCACTATTTTCTCTACTCGCCCAGTTAGTTCCTCTTCCCCCCCCCTTGAAAGTCTGTTTTAATTGTCCCACTACCACAGTGCTTGTCAAAACCAGTTCTGATTAATCTCCTTTGTCCGCATTTCTTACAGGAATTGTAAGTGATTATGTTGTATGAGATGGAAAAGAAATGGATTCTGCTAGGTGGTGCTCTATTTACTTTGCTCCTGTCTACCTAGAAGACTGCCATACTGGTTAATGCTCTGGCAATTGTCCTGGACCAGGAAATGACCTTCAAGGTAGAAGTCACCAAATGAGAATAGTGAAGGAGAAAGAAAAGAGGTGGCTCAATTCTGGAAGATGAACTATACTAAGAAGGCATACTACCTAGAAGATGAAAGAAACAAATCAGCACTAAACCCATTATTTGGAGGCTCTCTCTGATATTTCTAAGGAATTCCTAAATGAGAGTCACATAGTAAGTCACACAGTCAAGATGCAAAGCCAAGTCTGATTCTGAATTGTAGTGTTAGCAAAAGGGCTAGACAGCTCCAGAGACAACATCATGACAGATTTAGTTGCTCTAACACAAAAAATAAAGTTAAATATCCAGGATCACTGTAAAAGGAAGGTATTATCAATATATGAACAATATGGTTGATGGAGAATTAGTATGATAATTTTAGAGAAACAAAATACTTATTCAAACATCCCTAAAATCATCAAGTATAGTTTTATCTTCCTCTTGAAGTCTCATTTGGGGGGGGGAGGGGTCCCATAATATATATCACTTTTTTAAAAAAAATTAAACTTAAGGGATACAATTTTTTTAAAACTTGCAAGTTACTCAGATGCTGATTTTTTTTTTCAAAATTTTAATGAGATAAAAATGAAATAAAGAAATGAAATAGAAGTGATTTTGCAATAAAGTATCCGGTTTTCTGGGGGAGAAGGTAGTTTATTTTGTTTCTTAGTCACAGTGTCATCCTGGGAAAGAACAAAGAGTGGGGAGGGCAAGTGGGAATCAAATATTTTTTGGGGAGGAGGCACAAACTTCCCAGAATCCCAGGAACCTCCCCACTCTGGGTGCTTGGGGTGAGGGGATATGTGCGGGGGAGTGATATGAAAATAATTTGAACTTTCTTTTATCAAAACTTTTCATGCAGAAGCTAAAGTCGGCTGTTATGTTGGGTTTCCTAATAACAGGTGCTTATATTTCCCTATATCATACTCTGATAAATATCAACTAAAAGTTTAAGTTTTGTTTGTACAAAAATAAATACAAAATTAACATAATTTCACTTCAGTTTCATATTTCAGTATCTGAATAGGATCTGGTTGAAATATGGAAAATAAATACTTAATTTAATTTAAAATTTAGATCTCCAAGCAAACTATCTGGAAGAATAAAGCTGTCACATGCTTTGTGGTGACAATACCCTAAAAAAAACCACAAAAACAAACAAACAAAAAAACCAAACCAAACAAACAAAAAAACCAAAGAAAATATTTTCACTATATAATAAAGAAAAAAAATTAAACATGAAATACTGGCTTTTCCAAAGAGAAATTTATGTCCTCTTATTAAAATATTACTTTTGTCGTTTATGATTTAACTAGAGTTCCAAATTTCATCTTTGCATTAAAGAGGTAAGACAAATGGATTATTCTATCTAAGGCAACCATGGCTCGATTTTTAAAAATTCACATAGTTCATATTTTTAACAACATTACAGCCACTAAGTGAATGTATTTCATTTTGATGATTTCACATATTGCATTAATAAGAAAAATTGAGGCATATTATCTTATGATCTAAAATATTATACAAGTTTTATGCTGGCTTTCAAGTAATTTGGTTTTTCAAAGAGAGCAAAGACGATGAATCTGAACTAGATATATAGTCTCTCCTTTACCAGGAAGAGAAAGTAATTCAACTTCACAATTCGGTTTTCTCCCTAAAGAGCTGTGTGATTGGTTAGAGGCACTGGAGTAATCCTATATTCTTTCTGCTTATGTATGTTTTTAGCATCCTTGGGAGTCAATATGCTTGCAGTAAGCACACAGTACTTGGGGGGAAATGCATATTGTAGGACACTCACTAGGTTCTCTGTGGTGACTAAAGGCAAACATAATAAAACAACTTGCCATAAATTTAGTGCTTCTCCATTGACCAAACCCTCTCTGAGCACTTTAAAACATGCAAATCATATTCTGAGGCATTCTTAATGTCTGACCCAGATTACACAAAAGAATACTAGGATAATAAAAATATTCATATACTTTACTTGCAAACACTGCAAAGTGAAGATGGGCGGTAGATACCACCACCATCAAGTCATGGGTTCTCCTCCTAAATAGCCTCCCTCCAGTAGCTTACTGCTAGAACTTTCTGTGATATTCAAGCCCTGTTGCAAAGTGTCTTCCAAAATTTCTGACTATATTAATACCACATGTTTGTCTTCTCAGCCATTTTTTAACAGTGGTGTGACACTCCAGGCAAAGCATTCCATAGGGTTACAGCACTGCTTGAGGGAACCAGAGGTATGCAATCATCACCCACAAACGCACCATCTGCTGTGTCTTACTGCTTAATTAAACTAAAACTGGTAAGTTCTTAATTCTCACAGCTCATAAAAATAAAGGTCACAACAGAGCACTGGCATCGTGCATCATCCATATAACACACAGTTGCTAAAATATATTTTGCCATCCGTCACTCAGAGGAGAAAAGCAACACGCTCTTAAGCTGATGTCAAAGCATAGCATGCTTCTGCGAGCCTGCCATCACAGCAGTGGCAGGTCAGGGGACTGCCAGCCTCAGTGAATAGAATACAAGGTTCAAGTCTAGGTCATGCTTTGACTCTCACCCTCTTTCCAAAAATCCTTCCCCACATTATAAGGGAGCACTTTCTAAAAAAAGTCTTCCACACATTATAATGAGACCACTTGTGAATTAGTTTGTTCATTCCTTCATGCTTCAACTATTTTTAAAGGGCTTACAATGAAAAGCATATAGTTATAAAATTAATCAGATGCAGTATGTATAGCTATAACCCCTGTATTTGTGTGTATGTATGTTGTTAAGTGCTGTCCGGCTGATCGTGACTCACAGTGACTTGGAAAAACAGACCTGAACCTTGCCCTATCCTGCACTATCCTCACGATCTCCACGTTGCTCAAGTCCATTATTATAGCCACTGTGTCGATCCATCCTGTTAGGGGGTCTTCCTCTCTTTCTATGACCCCCCCACCTTTCCCAGCCTGATGTATCTGATGTCTTTTTTCAAGGACTGGTGCCTCCTGGTAACATGCCCAAGTACTTAGATGAAGTTTCACCATCCTTGTCTCTAAAGAGTACTCTTTGTGTGTAGATAGATAAAAAGATAAATGAAATATGTATTTTAAAATAGCAGATTTGAGATAATCCACATAAAATTAACTTATTTAAAGTGTAAAATTTAATTCTTAAGTATATTAACAGATTTGTGAAACTATCACCACTGTTTATTTTCACCACCCAAAAGGAAACTCCTAAGTCACTTCCATTCTGCCTCCACTGTCCCCCTATCCCAACCCTGAGCAAACACTCATCTACTTTCAATCTCTATGGATTTTTCTATTCTGGACACATGACACTAGCAATGTGTAGATCTTCTTTGATCATGCAAAAAACATATGAGAGTGTGGATCATACCAAATTATGGCTAACACTGAGAAGAATGGGAATCGCAGAAAGTTTAATTGTGCATTTATGAAAACTATACATAGACCAAGAAGCAGCCAACCAAATAGAACAAGAGAACACTGAACACTGCACGGATCAAAATCAGAAAAGGTGTGTGCCAGAGTCATATTCTTTCTACATACCTATTCAAACTGTATACTGAGTAAATCATTCAAGAAGCTGGAATATATGAAGAAGAATGTGGTATTAAAATTGAAGAATGACTCATTAGCAATCTGTTATGAAAATGACACCCCACTGCCTGCTGAAACACTTCCTGAAGAATGTAACAAACTGTAGCCTATAGACTATCGGTGACATCACAATACCAAGAAGATAAAAATCATCACCACTGGACATTATGATAGATGGAGACAAGACTGAAGTTGCCAACAATTTCATTTTACTTGGATCAAAAAGCATGGAGACACAGCAAGAAATCAAAAGATGTGTTGCATTGGGAAAATCTGCTGTCAAGGATCGCTCAAAGTGCTAATGAGTAATGATGTAATTTTAAAGACTAAAGGGTACCTCATCCAAGTCACAGTGACATTTCCCATCAGATCACAAATACATTTTTATATCCTGAATTTCCTTTGCAATGTTTAAATGATGACATCAACACCAATATCCAACATCAACAAAAACAGAGAAGTCTTGAAATTATACAGCATAACTCAAATGGGGGGGTGGGGTGGGAGCCGGGGGGTGGGTGGGATGGTATTTCCTTTGGCTTCTAAAGTCAACTAGAACTAATAAGTCAACCTGGAAGATAAGTCGCTTGGGAATGGATGAGCTACAGGAAATTCAGAAAGATGAAATGGTGGTGAGAATGAATGAAGTACAGACTGCTTCAGAACAAGGACATTCACAAAATGTTATAGAGGTAAAAGCAGCAGAAAGTGACTGATTCCGCTTTCAGCAGTGAAGAAGTCCCAGGAGTTATTTCCTATGATGGTGGATGGAGTCTAGTATCATCAGCCCAGAAGGAGAGGGAGGAGATGGAAACAGAAAACAAAAATGATGCAGAAACACACTGAAGGAAGACCAGGAATGCAGTGGCTCCTCTGAGTCCATTTCTGAGGGACATATGCAAACACTTGTGTCCAGCTGGAACCAACTCACACTTGACCTTCCAGAAGGTTTTCAAAGGCTGTAACTCACATGGAAGGAGACCCCATCATGCTCCCTTGGAGCCTCTGGTGGATTCAAACAGAGACATGCCACCTTTGGGTAAGCAGGGTAACTCTCTATGGACTACACCCCTCTTTCAACGAAAGTGGTAAGGAAAAAAAACAACACAACAACCCTCCAAACCAAACACTACAGGGGAATTTTGTTCAGACCACGGTGGTATCCACAAACAATATAATATTATATTTAATGTTTCATTATTGTTTCACATAATAGGAATAATTTAATGGGATAATATTCAAATAATAATATACATAATAAGTTTTGGGATATGTGGGGGTGGACAGCCAGAACAAGAAGGCACAGTTAAAACACATGAAGGAGTCAGGAGAAGTTTGGGTGAAGCTCACGATAAAGGGACCAGCTGCAGTCCATTCACGAAGCAAAACAAAAAACCCAACTCCCTTCTTAACTCCTTCCAGGCCAAATCTTTCACATTTGAAACAATGAGACACTTAATTCACTGATACACCTATGAGAAGCTGATGAATGAAAATAATTGATCCCCATTATCTCTTCAACAGCCTTAATGTACCTGCAAAAGTAATTACGCATCTCCCTCCAGACTTGCCTGAACTGAGTCATAAACTTTTTCTGCTGTGCAGGTTTTTACACACTCTAACATTTCTCTCCAAATAAGACAAATAAAAACAACACAAATAAACAGCATCATCGATAAAAATGATGATTTGGGTGCCATACTCTACACAAGAAACAAAAGGAGGCGAGGCTGTGAAGGCGTCAGCAGTCCTTTTCTGTGCCATCTACTGCAGCCCCCACCCCCAATCGATAACTGTGTTCTCTCTTGCTGGTGTGTCCATGGAAAAGGTGCGTGACAGCAGAAACAGACAGAGACCTTAAAAAGCAATTAAGGGTGAGGAATCATTCTGCCAAACAGCTAGTACAGACCTAACCTTTTTTTTATCCCCCCACAGAGCTTAGCCCCAATCCACGCCAAGAAGAATCTTGATAAATACTCCAAGATGAACAAGTGATCAAATTTATAAAAACTAAAGATGAGGAATGACCAGTGGGAGAACCCAGGCACCACTGGAAGAGGCTGAACTGATCTGTGTGCTTCCTGTTTCCTGTAGGTGGCGCCAAACTCCTTAAAGAGGAAACAGAAGGCGAAGTTAAAGGCTGGTGTGGGGTGTGTGTCCAGATTGAACCACTAAAGAATTTGCTTGTGAGTTGGCAATTTCTCTTTCAAGCTCGCTTTTCTTCACTGGTATTGGCAAGCTCTAGATTTCAGAAGCGATTCGCCTATAGTGTGTTATTTATGAGCTGCCTTTTCTCTCCTTTAAGTGCCCTGCCTCACATTAACAGTATGACCAGCTTCACAGCAGAACTCCGCTGTGTCCATCACATAAATGGAAGGTTCGTTACAGCATCTATTAAAAGGATTTTCAAAGGGAAAATAGCATTTTAAAGCCATTAGGGTCCCTTAAGTTAAGTTCCTTTGGAAGAAATGTTACCAAGCTGCTATTTAAAACCACCAACCAGGACCAGCCTGCTTTGGGTACCCACAACAGCCACAGGTAGGGAAGGCTTCCAGTTAGTCCCTGGATTCTTCTCTTTTCAGCCATCGGGCTAGAGGTCATTGATTCAACTTGTAGGAGCACGTCCCAAACATGCATGTCCTTGTGCCCCTGATGTGAGAAGAAGCTCTTGCCCCTAAATGAGGCCTCAATTGGATCCTGGCCAAAGTAATGCAGAATCAGGACTGGCCAGTCCAGCCAGAATAAGAGGAGGAAGAGAAACATGTATCTCTGGTGGCCCACACAGGCAAACAGGAGCTAGCTCTTCTACTCCAGTTTTTACACTATCATTGTCTAGATCTGATTTTTATAACAAACAAACATTTCCTGCCAACCTCCTAAAATTTTTAAACTGCAGTAGCCAAGACTGACTTGCATCCGGCACAATTACATAAGGCCAAGCAGTGCATCGCTCTCATTTTTGGAGCTTTGTTTTAAGCTCCCTCATTAATCTTTCAGTCTTTTCCCATCTCTGCCTGACTATAACTGCCCTGAATTTATCCAAGCCTGCAGTGTGCCAGGCTCACTGTGTCTAAATCACCGAGAGCTGAATACACATTCCACTCAGGGGACTCCCCACTTCCATCAGAAAGAACCAATCACAGCTCCAGAGAGGTAAACCTCTTTTTAATTGTATTCTATGATACTAACAGGCATTCATTACACATGGACCTTAAAACAAGATTTGCTCTTGGCTGCTCATAATTGTATTTCTACAGCAGTTTAAACCGTTGGCACCTGCAATTGCTAGCAGGCCTCGGCTAAGAATTTCTATTATCCCAGTTTCAAGGGTTACATTTAAAATAAAACTCAGAGGGGCAAAACATTACATACACACATATTTACACAAATTAAATACTATGCACAAGTCAATACCTTCTGCACACAAAACTACATTAAACTCAATTAGCCCTGAGCAAAACTACAGGAAGCGGTTTTTCTGTGAACCATGGAGCCATTCTGTATAATAAAGAATATAAAAAGAGCTGAATGCTATAGTCCTGCAGAATTGTCAATAAATGTTTTTTTATTCAAAACATGCCTATTATCGATACTTATTTCTAAGTTAATTAACATAAAGCATATTAACATAAAAGGAATTTATAGCCAAGGAACCTCTGACATCCAAGCTTTAATAAAATCTAAGACTCAAACTTAATAATTTCAATTCCAGGCAACCCTACACCTGGTTTCCAAGGCTGGAAATGGCAATGGAGGGCAACTGCCACTGATGGATTTGAACCGCTGGAGGTGTGTGCCCTTTGGGTTAGCAGCACAAACTCCCATAGTGTCTCTGTGTTCAGTGCTTTTCCTGATGGGTAGTGCTGATGTCAGCTGCCACTGAGCTAGCCACCTCATGGATGATCTTCCTAACTCTAAGCGATGAAACGGCCACCAAACGACAGCATAGTGTCCGGCTTACTATAGTTGCCTATTTGATTATGACCAAAATTAAATTATAAAAATATTTCACTAAATATCTTCTCAAACCTTATAAATATTAATATGAACTCAATCTACTATGTGCCCAGCATTTAAAAATCCATTTAAAAATCTTAGAAACTAATTTAAGATTTCCATCTAGAATACAAATTAGCAAGTCCTCTCCCTAGCTGTTTTGCTCAGCACCCATATCTGCACATTTAGTTCTGAATGTCAGTTGGTAGCACTTAAAGATGATGAATATTAAAAGCATGCTTCTGCCTGCTAACATATTAGTACCCGGTAACCATTGAATTTGTCATAAGCTGCATTTTCAGTGAACAAACTACTGCTTTTAAAAACACCAAAGCCTTTAGTAAATTCCCAAACTGTACAAAGGGTATATAGAGGGTGAGATTTTACTATTTAATACATCAGCTGAAAGGACTGCACAAAATTAAAATCTTTTTTTTAAAAAGCTTACCACCTAATAGTACCACTAGGCTGTACTTTCTGAAGGATTTATTTAAGAATCACATCTGAACAATGACTAATAATAATGCCAGCCACCGTTTACTGACTATTCATCATATGTTGGCACTGACCTAAGCATTTCACATGCTATCCTATCGCCACGACACCGCTGCATATATATACTATCTTAACATGCATTCTACCACATCCAATTCTCTACCTCATCAAGTAAACAGTACTCTTATCCCTCGAGAGGCTGGGTGACTCATTTGAAGTCATCAGCAAATGAACAAAAGAGCAAGAATTCCAGATCAAGTCTATCTTTCTAATCCCTGCCCACTATTATGTAATCAACTCGTTGTCCTATGTGGGCAGCATGGGATACTGGATACTGCTCACTCTACTGCATCAAGGACCTTAATACCTACTTAGAGTCAAAACTGCAGTAACAAAGGCTTCTCATACACACATCTTGTTCATTTGCCAGAAGACTAGAGTACCTGTATACTATCTTTAAACATCTTTAAACAAAAATATCCCCTGAAGCCTTCTTAAAACAACGATAGTTTGTCTTTACTAGTAGATCACATTTTTTTGTGTACTGTCCAGTTGGAACTGACCCGTAGCTGACCCTCCACTGGGTTTTCAGTGGCAGTCTTTCTCCTGCAGAGCAGCTGGTGGATTTGAACAGTGTACCACTGGTTGGGAGTACCATGTCTTACCACTAGGCCACCGGAGCTCCCTTGTACAGCATAGGAGAAGGCTATTCCTTGGAAAGGAACATCATGGTTGGCAAGGCAATGAAAGAGAGGAAGACCCTCGATGAGATGGAACGATGCAGTGTTTGTGGCAATGGGTACAAATGTGTCAGAGCTGATAAGGAAAGCACAGGACAGGACAGGGTTCAAGTCTGTTGTTCACAGAGTCGCTATGAATCATACTCAACTCAGTAACACCTAACAACAACAATAACAACAAAAGTAAAGCATAGCTGTCTTGAATATTGTGCTCTTTTAGGATTTAATTATATCAGATAAAACTCCAAGAGCAATTCCAAACCTTAGGGACTTTAAGGGACTCTGCGCTTATATTAACAAGGAGGAACAACTCAGAATACCATTTGACGTAATTATTCCACTACTGAGTATATACCCTAAAGAAACCAGAACTGCCACCTAAGCAGATATATGCACACCCATGTTTATTGCAGGTTTGTTTACAACAGTAAAGAGTTGGAAACAAACCAAGTGCCCATCAACAAACAAATGGATAAAGAAGTTGTGGTCTATTCACACAATGTACAGCATTGAAAAACAAGGAACTCGTGAAATATTATACTAAATGGGTGACTCTGGAAGACATTATGCTGAGTGAAATATCTCAGTCACAAAAGGACAAATACTGCATAATACCACTGTTATAAAAAAGGACTGATGTCGGGGTTGGGGGGAAACCAAGAAAGAGAGATAAATAATGTACACTGCATTGAAACAGATGAGGGAAAAGAAAGAGAAATATATGATTGGGTATTATTTGCATGACAACAGTCCAGAATAAGAGCTGCACAGCAAAACAGACTGCAATGGGGGGTGGGAAATTGTACAATAATCAAAGAATTTTTTTTTTCAGAGCAAAGTGAACTTGGGGGAGTCAGCAGGGAGAAAGATGTGTAACAATGAATGAATTGAAATCCAAGTTCTCTATAAACTTGCATTGAAATCTAAAAAAAAGATCCTATAATTTGAAGAATGGACTCAAAATCATGGACATATTGGTATACATTTTGCTGTGTATACTTTAAAAAAGAATAAAATGAAACCTTTTTGGAAAAAATCCACCTTAGAATGGAATTTATGAGATAATTATGACTTTTTAAATGAATTAAAAAGGAATTGTTTGGATCATCTTCTTAGCATTTATAAAACTAATTGGGGTACTCTGTCAAAGGTGTATGTACAGCATACCTCTTCATACCCAACTGTTTAACTTAAGAGGCAGGGATGTGTGGTGCCTGGAATTAGGCCCTAGAATAAGAGTTCAAAACACAACAGCATCGCCTACCAGCTAAGGGATCAAGCCTCAAAGTCTTTATAAAATCATTAACATAGTGCCTCTAGTGTTAAACATTTGACTGGTAACTAAAAAGTGGAAAGTTTGAACCTACCCAGTGGCTTCATAGGACAAAGACCTGAAGATCTGCTTTCTTAAAGATTAGAGCCTAGGAAACCCTGTCAGTAGTACTCTGTCACTCAACACCAACTCAATGTTACCCAACAACCTATTTCACAGACAGTTGAGGATGACTAAATAAAATGATGTGTGCAGTATGCTGGGTATATGTATGGGTGTGTGTGTGTGTGTGTGTGTGTGTGTGTGTGTGTATATATATATATATATATATATATATACACACACACACACACACACACAAACTCCTTATTGACTTTCTTTGGGGTGTCAAATCAGTATCAAAACATCTATACTACTTTTCCTTGGATGCTGAAAGGTTCATTAATTTGTCCCTCTATTAAGAACTGTCTTTCACTCAATAAGTATTTTTTTCTGCTCAATTTTATACCATCAGTTCCACAGCTCTCCAAATCATTCTAAATTATCCTTCGGTTTCCTTGGGCTTTGAGAGTTTCACATTCTTTTCTCAAATTATATACTAAGATCTTCTTTTTGAGTTGATTTTTCTAGCTGCTTAATCACTTTTGTTGACCTCTGATTTTCTACCAGATTGGCTGCGTCTGTCTGATATGACGACAGCCAGAGAACAATCTGAATTAACCTTTTGAGAGCCTAAAAATTAGGACTTATTTAAGTCTTTCATGATTTCTCCCTTCCCCAGCACTTAACCAGCATGTTCATTACTGCATGCTAATCTCCACATCTCCTCCATGTCTTACATCATGACAGATGTTTCGTCCAGATTTTGGAGGATTCTCCCCCCCTCGCTCTTATAATGGTGGGGGAGGGGACAGCACAATTAGTCATAAAGATATTGTTTGTAGACAAATTATATTTCCCAAGTATAAACCAAAACCCTACTTCCAGTCAATTCCCACTCATCACAAGCCTATATGACTGAGAAGTTCTCCAGCATTGTCAAAGTTGTTCTCTTTTTCTCTCTTATGATTTCAGTGAAAGTTTCCAAAGCAAATTATTTTTCATTCAACCATCCAGTCACATTTTTATTTTTAATGTTAACTACAACATTCACAATGTAATCATACCATTATTCCCTGTAATAATATCACAGAATAATAATCCCTTCTTCTCATTTCCATCAATTCCTCCTTATCTTTTCCCTTCCTGACTTCAAGGCATTATCACTGGACACTTTTTTGAGCTTAGGAGGTCGGTTACTTTAATGAGGGAGAGTCTCCTTTGAGTAATTGGCCACTTTGTAGTCTTGACTATCGTTTGGCTGAAGTTAAGTCACAGAGGTAAGTTTTGTTCCAGGTGCCAAGGGTGACTAAGGACCACAGTCTTGGGAACCTTTTCAGTCTCCACTAGGACCAGTGAGCCTGGACTTTTTATGTTTGGGGTTTCGATCCATAATAACGCCCCCACTCCACACCCTACTCTCCCCAGGATACACTATTGTGAACCCTTGTACAGGGGGTCAGCTGTGGTGACTGGGCACCATCTAGTTCTTCTGGTCTCAAGGACATGGAAGTTAAGGTTTTTATGGCTGTCATCTTTATGGAAACAAGATTATCAAGTCTCTCTCCAAAGGACCTAGTGACCGGTTTAAATACCTGATTTTTCAGGCAGTAGCCAAGCGATTAACTACTCCATCACCAGAGTTCCTCTTCCCATGGACTGTAGTTGTTAGATACCATGAAGTTAGCTCCTACTCACAGCAATTCTATGACAACAAAACACTGTTCAATCCTGTCTGTCCGCACATCTCCATTGTGCCTGGGTCCACTGTCCCAGTCACTCTGTCAGTATATAATGTTGAAACAACCTTTCTCTCAGCAAGTAGCTCTTCAGTGACTAGCATGTGCTAGTGTTTTCTCGTCTTCTGGTGGATTCCACATTTATACAGAGGCAATGCTTTAAGTGTTAAATTCTACTTCAGCCTAGATCCTGCAAAGTATTTGAAAGGAGTATTACCCCCTGGCGGCACAGATTATAAGGAGTTGCCTTATCTGGCAGTTCAAATCCACCAATAGCTCCTCAGGAGAAAGATGGGTAGTCTCTTTCTGTGAGATTTAGTCTCTGAAAATCCACTATGAGGACCAGCTATGAGTCATTCTTACTTGATGGGAGTGAGGTTTTCATTATTTTTATGATTCAAATTAATTATATACTATTTTCCAAAATCTGGATTGAAGTTCAACATCAAGAAAACAAAGATTCTCACCACTGGGCATACTGGCAGCAGCAGCATGATAGATGGTGAAGAGACTGTTAACAGCTTTAGTTTGGTTCGCTCCACAATGAACACTCTTGGTACCAGCAGCCATGAAATTAAAAGATGAATTGCACTGGGAAAGTCTGCTTTCAGAGACCTCTCCAAAGTACTGAAGAGCAACGATGTCAGTCTGGAGACTAAGGTGTACCTGATCCAGGCCATAGTCTTTGCAATTACTTGCAATGCATCAGAGAGCTGGACAATGACTAGGAGTGAAGAAGGAGAATTGATGCCTCTGAGCTGTGGTGATGGAGGAGAGTATTGAATATTCCATGGACTGCTAAAAGAACAAACAGGTTCATCCTAGAGAGGGTGAAACCAGGCTGCTCCATGGCGGCAAGGATTCTGAAGCTTCGTCTGACCTACTTTGGACATGCTGCAAAGAGGGACCAGTCTTTGGAGAGGGATGTCATGCATGGGACGGTGAAGGGACAGTGTAGGAGAGGAAGACCCTTGATAAGATGGATTGATTCTGTGACTGGGTTAATGGGGGAAGGTGTGTCAGAGACAATAAGATAGGCACAGGAAAGGGCAGGGTTTAGGGCTATTGTATATATGCTCGCTATAAGTCACAGGTGACTCGATGGCACATAACAATAATAACAATTTTCCAAAGTAAGCATCCCTTTGGGGGGAAAAAGCAAAGCACCATGAAATAAGAACTCCTTAAGAAAGTTATCAATATAGTTTATGAGAAGTGGTTACCCACCACCCACTGCCATCGAGTCAATGACTCACAGCAACCCTCTATTGGGTTTCTGAGGCAGAGAGAATGTCCATTATTCTCCAAAGGAGCAGCTGATAGATTCAAACTGCTGACTTCTCAGTTAGCAGCTCCACATGTAATATATACACTTTTCCATAAAAGTCCCTGATAGGATTTGGTTAGTAAGATACAATTGTGAGCCCACAAAGAAAAGAAAAGGAATGTGAAGCAATTCTGTCTCAACTAGGTGAAATTTGTGGTGTCTTAACTGATTCTGTTCAGTTTGAGGACTAACGTGTATCTGATTCAGGATATGGTCTTTCTAGTCACTTGCTATGCATCTGAGAGCTGGACAGAAGAAGAATTGATGGCTTTGAGCCGCGGTGTTGGAGAAGAGTGCTGAATATCTCATGGATGACTGAAAGAATAGATCTTGGGAGAGGATACTGCCAGAGTGTTCCTTGGAGACAAGGATGATGAGGCTTTGCCTCACACACTTCGGGCATGTTGTTAGGAGGGATTATTCTTTGGATAGGGACATGATACTGGGAAGGGTGGAGGGCTGGTGAAGGAAAAGATGACCTCTGACCAGTTAGACCGACATGTTTACTGCTGCAATGGGCTCCAGTGTGTCAGGAAGTGTGAAGCTGGCACAGGGTTCAGATCTGTTATTCACAGGATCGCTATGAGTCGTACTCCACGGCACCTAACAACAACATTTGATTCTGTATTTTTTTTAAAAAAAGATTTTATGAACATTCCATTTTTTTTAGTATTAATTATAGAAACTTTTAATAAACCTTAAAAATCTGCATTGTACTCTGAAAATGATCCTTTCCTCTCTTAGTGGAAGACCAAGAATTTAGTACTTTTACTTCTCTTAGACTATTTAGCTTTCATTCTGACTTCCAAATTTTAAAAACATAATCAGAACATTTTAGAAATTCTGCCTGGAATGCAGTATGGCACAGCAATCTTCCAAACCAGGTCTTTCAGATGTAAAAAATGCCCCTCCAATAATTACCACAGTTGATCTCATTTGTTTTGCTCTGGCATCCTCAAAAATCCTTATCATTTGGAGGCTGGATCTGTCTTTCTAGGTTTCTCTCTTGCCTTCTGGGCACCTCCCTAAACTTGATCCTCATTCACTGGCTGGATTTTCTGCTAAGTGAAGTCTGCTTTTATTATTTACAATTAAGATCTATTTCCCTACTGTCGTTTTTATTTCCTTATACCTCTTTAAAAACTTCAGTTAATACATGTAACCTCTTTATGCATCTGAGATTACAAGACAGAGCTTTTCTAGCAATGGCTTGTTTCCTAAACAAAATTGCTTCAATAGGATTATGCTGCAGATACGAGGCTACGTTGTTGTGGTTGTTAGGTGCCATGGAGTCTGCTCAACTCACCATAAACCTATGAATAACAGAACAAAGCCTTGCTCCATTTTGCACCGCCCTCTGCCCATTGCTGCAGCCACTGTGTCAGCCCACATCACTACAGGGCTTCCTCTTCTTCACTGAACTTCTACTGATTATGATGTCTTCTCCAAGGACTAGCCCCTCCTGATGACATGTCCAATTTTTGTTTAATTATTCAGGTAAATATTGTAGTTGGATTTCTTTAACATCCTCCAGCTTGCTTTGGTGACCTTGAAATTGAAAAAAAAATTTTATTTAAATAAAATTTTTATTAGTGGTTTACTTACAATAATATTTGTATTGACTACTCTTGAGGGAGTTCTGTTGACCTAGTGGTAAGAAGCAGCACTGAAATCCCACAGGCGCCTGGTTCGAATCCACCAGCTATACAATGGGAAAAAGAAAGATGGACAATCTACTCCTGTGCAATTAACTGTCTCTGAAAACCCACCGGAGGGTCAGTTATGGGTCAGTTCTGACTTGATGTATACAACAATGACAACAAGTCTTGAGGAGGAAGCTTTGATGGCCTAGTGGTAAGTAATAAATTCACCAGCTGCTCCACAGGAGAAAGATGGGTAATCTTCTCCAGTGCTATTAACTGTCTATATAAAAACTTCCTGGAGGATCAGCTGTAAGTCAGATCTGACTCAAGGATACAAATCTTGAGGACCACGGCATGGATCAGTCACACTAAGATTAATACTGTGAGGACAGGGATGGGCTTGAGCATCTCCGAAATGGTGAGGGTGCCTCAGAGTAGGACAAGGGTCAGATCTATTGTTTGCAGGCTCGCTATGAGTCACAGACCACTTGATACCTAACAACAATACCGTCAATGCCTGAGTTATTGCTTTAAAGTGTTTCTCTACCATGGAGTGCCTGAGAGTCAACCCAAAGGAATCTATTTCACTTTACTCCACCTCATCCTACCCTGCACCAGTGACCAAACGCAGTACCAGCCTGCAGATGCCCTGGTGTTTAAATGTGGTCATGAATGAATGATGGGCGATATAGATCCTGATTCCTGACTTCTGAACATCACTGGTAAAGACCACTCTCGAACCCGGGTAGGAGCCAGAAGCCACTTCAGTGAGCAGTTTCACTTCCTATCTTGCCACTGAGTCAGGACTGACTCACAGCAGACCCTCTAACAGATTTTCAGAAGCTATAAAATCTAATGAGGGGGAGAAATGGCCCATCTTTTTCTCATGGAGCAGCTGGTGGAATAGATCTTTGAATTGGCAGTGAGGCTTAGGCCACCAGACCTCCCCAAATCCCACAACACTGCCATTAAGGCAATTCCAATCCATAGCGACCCTGTAAGACGAGAAGAACTGCCCAGAGGGTTTTCAAAGCTGAATGTGAAGGAAGAAGAACACCATAGCTTCTCTCTGAAAGCAGCTGGAGAAATCCAACTGCAGATCTTTGGGTGATCAGCTAAGCACTTAACCACACAGCTCGACCTGAATTCCTTGCACCCCATAAAAAAGGATGAACAAGTCAAAGAAACAGCAGTTCAAGCAACTATCTAGATGCACCAACTGAACCCATGAGCAACACTGGAGAAGAACCAGGAGAGCAGGACTCTATACCTAAAAGCAAAGGGGGCTGAGAGGGGAGGAAGAATCAGGTCAGTAATCTGCTTTTCCGCTTAAGAAATAAAAAAACTACACCCAGAAATAGGAAGGACTCAATAACTGACACTCGTGTGGTCACTGGGGGTAAAGGTGGGGATTTCTTTTGCAGCCAATTTCCTGAACAGTCAAAGGGAATAAGGAAGACATTATCCACAGCCACTTCCACTCACTCGGCTGTATTCTGGGGAGTGGTTCAATGCAAATGAAAAGTTCTTGGTAACACTTGCATGCTGTTATTCATGTCCTCTAAGCAGTGAACGGTTTTTAGGCAAAGATTTCCTTGCCTCTCCAACTAAACAAAAGATCCACCCACACACAGACACACATTTCCATTCCGAAAGCCCTCCAGGCAGATCTGTGAAGCTTGCCATCATAAGACTCATTTAATTTTAAATTAAATTAGGGGCCCAAAAGGTAAGCACATTGTTCAGGCTATTCCAACTAATGCCCTAAACTTACAATTTCAATGATTCTCTATCCAATTGATGACTCCTACTGTAATAAAGAATTCATGAACCACGGAGCCAACTGACAAAAAGAAAATAAATAAATATTATTCACTGCTTGGAAGTATGAAAAATCATTTACGTAGTCCAATTTCTAACACACAAAGGGTAAATATCTGGGGGAAATTGTCATCAAGATTTTACCAAGTCAATATCTCTAATGAAAAACAAAAGAAAAAAAAAAGACAAAACTGGGGTACAAAGGTTAATGTTCTGATAAAAATATATAGTTAAGAAGATCACTGTTCAGGGAGCTCTGGTGGCCTAGTGGCAAGATGCTACACTGCAATCCCAGAAGTACGTGGTTCAAATCCACCAGATGCTCTGCTGGAGAAGGAGGGGACAACCTCCTCCTGTACCAGTCAGATCTGATTTGATGGTACACGTAAAAATAATACAATAAAAATTTTTAAAAAAGATCACTGTTCATTGACACACAGAAAGAAATATTTGAAAAGGCAAAATTAGCCTAGACAGTACAGTGATGGAACTAAACCAAAATCCTAAATAGAAATTCTCCCTCAACATAGTTCTAGGGACATCCCTGAAAGGGGGCACAGGGTGTAGGGTGTTTGATAAGATTTCTTTATTTAACATACATGTATTAACATGACAGCCTAGGTTTTTGTGAGGTTTTCTGGCAATGTTCAGTTGCCTAAAAGATGTTTGCGGGAGTTGAGGAGAGAACCTAGGTGAGTTTAAAAAAAATTTAAAAAAGAAATTATGGAAAAGAACCTGGGTTGTAAATTCTCAAAGAAGAAAGACTATGTGAGGAACTCTCCAGGGCGCAGGCAGTCATTACTGGACCATCCCGGCTGGGCACAAAGGCAAGAGATTTTAATAGAGTTCCCATGTTCCTTCCTTCCCCTCCTTCCAATACTGGAAAACAAGGGCGGGAAAGGGGACTGGCATGAGGGGGAGTGAAAAGAGCAGATTCAGGAGAAAAGAAAGAATAGAACAAATACAAGTTAGATGGCCATTTCAGACATTAATAGAGTTTGAAATATTGAAAGTGGAGCAGAGCTATCAGGTGTGGCATGTGTGTGCACAGCCAAAGTGGAATGAAGATGAAGGTCACTTCAGTGGAGGGATCTGGAGAACTCAGAGATCTGGGTATTGGAAAACTCATCAAAATAATCGCTATCTTTACTGTAAGAGATTGGATAATATCTCTGCAAGATCCATGCTCCTTCTGGAACCTCGGACTGTGATCTTATTTGCAAATACAATCATTACAGACATAATTAGTTAGAATCAGGCCATACAGGACTGGTAGTTAGCTGCTGTGTCAGCTCCGACTCACATAGGCACCCTCTGTATAATAGACAAAATATCTGCTATCTTCATAACTGCTTTGTTTTTAGCTGTAGTTACTTGTCAAGCTACTGTCAATCCACCTTGTTGAGGGTCTTCTTTTTCACTGACCCTCTATTTTCTGATGTCTTAGATCTTTAATCCAGAAAGACTTGACTCATCTTTATAAAAGGAGACAGAAGACAGAAAGACCCAGGTAAAATGCATGTAGCAAGTGGAGCAGACATTTCAATGGTGGCTCTGTGAGCTACAAAACACCAAAGTCTGCAATAACGCAAATTAACAGAAAGGCATAGCAAAGATATTCCTAGGATTTTCAAGAGAGTATGGCCTTGCTGACATCTTGATTTAGGGCTGTTAGCCTCTGAAACTGTTAGAGAATGTACTGCTATTGTTTCAACAGACACCTGAAGCTAATATATTAGCTGAGGATCCTCAATTGAAATCACCACTGAAAATGTAACAGTTTTGAAGCAATTGTGGCTCCAGGATTTTTACCAGGGCAGTGAGGTGTGGCAGGACATGGGCAGCATGACAGACGTTAAGGCCTGGTTAGCAGGGTATGTACACACACTTGATAAAGTGTTGCTAGCCCACATGAGTACCCCACGTCCTTGGCTGATGTTCCTCTTGGCTTGAAGGTAAATTACAGTGGCACAACTAAGTGATTTATGGAAACTTCAGGAATTTGTGGCCATTCGTAAATAATGGAAAAAGTGTGGTAGCAAATAAAAAAAGTCAAAGGATATACCAACTCCTCTTCTTCTCAACTCAGCCAATAGAAAGCCAACAGCACATTAAATTCTGTGGCCACTTTGGGAAGCTTCCTGGTTTCTCTGCGACCATCACATCAGCTGAACACTAAGTAACAACTGGTCCCCTCCCCTCAGCACCTTTCACTTAGTTCGCACCCTAAGTAATGTCAGACTCACTTCACCAGTCCTAGACCAGCACTTTGATTTGTATGGCGGTCTTTTCTTTATGATTGTCTGCAAGATTTTCAACATCAACATGGCTAAGGCCAAACTTAAAATCCTTTTACTTCTTCCTGCTTCCATTCACATGGTCGACCAAGCCGGAAAGTCATCTTCAAAGACGCTTTTCCTTCATCTTTTCCACTCCCCAATATAAACTGACAAACAAATTCCAAGACTTGCAATGATTTTGTAAGTCTCTCTCCATCTGCTCCACTTCCACAAACTTGGTTACTGTGAACTATTCTTTTCTCATCTGATTTCCTAAAAAGCCTCTTAATGTTCTTCTCCTCAAAAACATCTTCAAGGTTGCCAGGAGGGCAATTTCTCTAAACCAACAATCCGAGCAGATGACTCCCCCCACTAACCATCTTCAATGCCTATGCCTACAGGATGAAAAGCAAAACCACTTACATTTCCAGTTACTCTCTTTTTAGAAGAAAAGAGATAATGCCTCTGACCGTGCGTCTCCCACCTTTGTTGGGAGAATCGAATAAAATGTATGTAGAAGCACTTTCAAAATTGTGAAGTCATTACCTGGTGGGCTCTTAGCTTTTCATGAAGGCACAGTCCCTTCAAAGAGTTCCCTCAAAGCTCTGGATTGTTTGCAAAAGCACGAACATTCACCTACTTGTAAGTCTGAGCATCCAATTTGAGAGCATCCATGGGCGCTCCATGACAATCCGGATTAAGAACCTTCAGTTAGGTATTTTTCAGTTTCACGTTGCTTCTTGGAATTACAGCGAGCATTATCTGGAAAGCATTTTCAGCCTTACAAATGAGCAAGCAGCTCTCCAGTGGACAGTTTGATTACTCATGCAGATGTCTAAAATATTCATCAGGAGGGTCACTGGGCACACGGTGAATATGGGCTGAAAATTAGTACAGTAGCTGGTGCACAGGACATTCCGGCATTTTATTTGAGCGCAGCTGTCTCTGCACACGCAACTGTTTGAAAAGAACAGGTTGTTTGGAAAAACAATCAGCTGATTTCAGTCAAAAACTGGCCAATGGGCCTTCTTCTCGCTGAATGAAAATGAAGTGAGGTTTCTTCCTTTTTACATAGATCATTGATGCAAAAACAGGCAAGCTGAAGATATGCCGTAGCGTAAATGTTCATTATTTATGAGCTGAAATTTTGCACAGCTGCATCTCGCACAGTTTGGCTTAGGATCTATTTGTCTATATGTCCTTCCGCATGTTTGCACATATTCACACTGTATATTTTAGCTCTTTAAGAACTAGACGGCAAGGGACAATGTTCACTTGGAGTGTTTGGACAGGACACATCACAAAAGACTATGGGGAGGCATTATTTTACGGCAGTAAATTAAAATTCTCCACCACAATATGGGTCTAAAACCCACATCATAAAAACAAACAAACAAACAAACCCCCAATTCCTTCAGAAAACTATTATCATTGAAATATAATTCCTGATCAATGGAAAGCCATAAGTCAATAAAAAAAGTAAAATACCACTATAATCATTAAGGGAGCCCTCATGGCCTAGTGCTAAGAAGCTGTGCTGCAATCCCAAAACCATGTGGTTCAAATCCAACAGCTGCTCCTCAAGAGAAGGATGGGCCGTCTCCTCCCATGAGATTTACTGCGTCTGTCAGAAAACCTACTGCAGGATCAGCTGTAGGTTGGTTCTGACTCAAGGACACCCAGCAACAACAGACTAATTTATCCATATTTTTAACAGTCAATACCTGCCTAATACCTTTTAACATTACATAGAAAAGTATACTCTGTGCATACTGAAACATTCATGTAAAGTATAAAAAGGAAACATTTTTTAGCCCTTAAAGTTTTTAATAATCATAAAAAAAACCCTAAACTATAGAAGCACGTGAAGTTTCAGATGCTTGTTTCTGCCATCAGGGCCCTAAATGGGGCCCTGGACGTGTCTTTAGCTCTTTAAAAACAACAACAAAAACCTGAAACATATTTTTATCATAAAGTTGGCCTAAAATCAAGAACTCCTTTAAAAATAATCACTTAATTGGCTATTTCTTGCTTGCTTTTTCAAAAATGAATACTTTTTGGCACACCTATCTTAGGACATATTCCTTGGACATCTGAACTTAATGTCTTTCTTTACTCTTGATGTGTTTCCAAGAAGCAGGTATTTGATCTAAATCATGCCAAGGACCATACAGAAGATTATCTTTAAAAATACTTGCATTTCCTCATTCTGTCACGAGATGGCGATCTCATGCGTTGGTAAAGTAAAGATCATAAGTATGCCTAATGTATTGGTCTCCAATGTACTGCGATCAGGATCCCTTATCACTTTAAAAAAATTATAAGGGATCCCTATAAGATTTTGCTTATATGTATTAATACTTAATGTATTAAAGATTAAAATAGACATTTTAAAGAATTTACTAATCTACTTAAAAAGAATAAAGATTATATGCTGTCATAAATAATACATTATTCCATGAAAATAATTCTTTTCCAAAAGCAAAAGATTAGAGATGCTTTGTGATGATCTCTTTAATAGCTTAATAGCAAAACTCTGGATTGTATTCTCAAATTGGTTTCTTCAATCAATCCATTGTGCTTTGGTTCAAATATATATATGAGAAAATCCAACATCATGCATATACAGGTAAAAAATTATGCATGTGGATATGCATGTGTGTGTTTGTGTATGTGTGTGTGTATTATAGATATTACACATAGCTACCCCCTCTAGAACGTTCAGTGGCTATACACAGAAGGAGACTCTCCATCATTTTCTCACAAAGCAGTGGATTCAAACCCCATACCTTTGAGGTGACAGGGTAACTTCTTACCACCAGCTACCAGTGTTCCCTTTCTAGATGTAGATATAGGTATACAGATAGATGTTAGGAAAGTACTTTTAGTATTCTTTTCAGATAATTATGGATATTCTTCTTTGGTACTATACCAAAACCCAACAAGTGGTGGGTTTTTAATGGTTCAGTTGTAATGTGTGAAACTGAAACGATTTAATAGACTTTTCATACTTGGTTACATCAAAATCCACTGGTTTATTCTATACTTTGAAAAAGTCTTTTACCAGTGCATGATTTATAACATCATGCACTGGTCATTTGGAAAAGATTGGTTCACTGAGTCATGCAGGCCTTCCTAGCGCTGACACATTTCATTACTCAGTATCAAAAACTCACATTCATTAACATCTCCAGAAATCTCATCCGAAAAGACCTCTATTAGGATGCTGTCAAAGTGACAGTGGAGGGCATAAGTTTTCTAAAACTCTTATTTTCACTTGAAAGTTTTCATTTTGTCATTGACAAAAGACATTCTTGTTAAGAGGGCAGGTGTGTTTTGTTTCGTTTTGTGACAATGTCTGCCACAATGCCTCAAAATCTGAAGGGCCACGGTTTGGGAATAGTTCTCTGAAGCAAAAAGGGTGTTCCAAAAACACAGCTCGTTCAGCATACAGATCCTCACTAATCTCATGAGGACTTCTCCTTAAGACAACCAGCAGGTTTTGGAATATAAACGTGTTCCAAGTGTGCACTCGGGTCCAGAGTAGTGAGTCAATAATCTTCACCAGTTGCTTCATCAAGGACATTCTTCTCCCATGTGAGCTCATGTCAGTGAAGACCACCAATGTCTCATGAACATTCTGATGCCCTGATGGCTTGGGACCTAAGGGGTAGTAGTTCTCTCTACCATTGCTTATGTGCCATCCATGCAATACAGTGAAAAAGACAAGACATACCTTAGACTGTAAGAACAGAAACCCCCGTGGTACAGCAGTTAAAGTGCTTAAGCTGCTAAATAAAAGGTGGGTGGTTTAAATCCAGGGACCGCCACAGAGGCACGAGAAAGATGAGGCAGGCTGCTCTTACAAAGACTCTCAGAGACCCTGTGGGGTGGTTCTCCTCTGCCTCTAAGGTCCCTAGGAGTGGGAAGTGACTCCACAGCAACAGGTTTCCTTTCTGGTTACTTAATTCTCTAACACTTTAGCTGTACCTATTCTTTCGGTTCCTCTTTTTCAAAAAAGGTAAAATATATTAATTTGAGATAAAACTAAGAAGTCAGGAAACACCAGATTAAGTCTTTTCCTGGTCTATATTTTCACCTTTTAAAAAAGGTAACCGATCCTACTAGATGGCCCAGCCGTGGAAGAAGCACATTGTTTCATATTGTTGTTGTCATGTGCCACTGAGAGAGCGACCCTGCTCTATCCTGAGCCAACCTCATTGTCTCTGACGTACCAGCCCCCCTTATCCCAGTATAGACTCAATCCATCTCATCCAGGGTCTTCCTCTCTTACACTGTCCCTCCACCCTCCCAAGCATGTAGACAGTGCTTTTCCAACTTAAGACATGGAGCACCAAAACGTTAAAACTGTACATTCTACTTGAAAAAATGGGGGAAACAAAACAAGACACTGAGGTTATTCTGGTTAACAAGGCAAGAAAAAGCGCAACCCCAACTACAGAGCCCAGAGGTACCACCGCCTCAAGCTTTAAAAGAAACAATGGTTCACAGAGAATGGGGGCTAGAGTTATGTTGACATCAGGGTATCCTGATGGCTGCTTTAAAAAAATAAATTAGTATATGCTCCAGTTAGTTCCTTACAAATACAAGCACTGACTTGTCTTCCTAGACTGGTCTCAATTTCTGCCTCTGCTCCTCGATAATGCTGCCTTCATTTTCCAACCTCCTCTCCATCCCCTTGGGCTATTTTTCTGTCTTTTCCTTACCACCAACCTCACCCAAGAAAAGGAGTTCGGGTGACTCAAATGCTTAGCACTTCGCTGCCAATCAAAAGATTTGGTTGTTGGAACCCACGGGGAGGGAGTCCTCGCTGTACAGTAGGTAAGGACTCAGATTCTAATAGAAAGGCTGGTGAAACCCACCACCAGGGCTCCTCAGGGCTTCTATGGAGAGTCCCAAACCAGATTCATTGCTGTGGACTCAATTCCAAGAACCCTGAAAACATGACAGGGCAGCTTCACTCAGTCTATAGTCACTCTGAGTCAAAACTGGAACCCACTTGCTGCTCCTCTTAAGAAAAGTGCTGGGGATCAGACATCAAAGATTTCAGGCTAGAAACTCCATGGGGATCACATCATATAGGTTTGCTCCCTGAAATCAAAGTCTCTCTTCACCCTCTTTTGTTCTCACTGGCTTACTTAATCCTCAGTAACTCTGCATATTTATGCATGGCTTGTTATTAGCTGTCCTCTAAAATTTGGATCTTGTCAGTTACAGTGGCCAATACATTATTATTATTATTATTATTATTATTAAGTATCATTAATTAAGTACTCACCATATGTTAGGATTCGTTGAACATTCATAGAACAATTTACAAGTATTATCCATCTCATTTAATCCTACACCACCTCATTTCAGAGATGAGGAACATTCAGAGAATTAACTCTTCCACTTAAAACAACTTGTAGCGCCTTTTTCTCTAGTGGAGTGACTGGTAGGTTTGAGCTGCCAAACTTTTCATCAGCAGTTGAGTGCTTTACTACTGTGCCACCAGGGCTCCTGCGAGCTGGTATAAACCCACTGGCACTGCACAGCAACCTTCTATCACATTTGCAGGGATGCTTTTTATAGGAGGTGGCTTTATGGGAGAAGGGTGCCCACTTTTTTGCTTAGGAGCAGCTGGTGGATTCGAACTGCACACCTGGTTAGCAATCTGTCTGACACACACTATAACACAAGAGCTTAACATATGTGTTAATTTGATATTAAGTTTCACAGTTAATACAAATTGCATCCTTTGTCTTCCTATCTTACGAACTAGTTATTGATCATCTGGAACTGGTTTTTCCAGTAAAACTAGTTTGCCTCTGTTGGTTTTTAAAACTATAACTCATACAATGCAGTCAGCATCCCTCCTTTTTCTTTCTTTCCTTCTGTAAAGCTTTTCTCCAAGACCTGAGGCCAGAAATCTCTCCTTACTTTAACCTTCCTTGGCTTCTTACTACTGTTCTTTCCTAATGCTATTTAACCTTTCTTATGTATTTCTTTTATCATCCCAACCAAACTGTAATTTTCTTTATTGCATTGTGCTCCTCATAACTTTGTATCATACGATGACATATAAACGCCATGGCCACAAAGTTACTGAATTAAAATTCTACAAAGCTGTGAAAATAATGCTGTTGTGAAGATGGTTTACTAAAAATCCATTTCTCAGGGTCCTCATAATAAAGAAAAATGTCCCAAGAAGGGTCATCCTGGTGCCTCTGGTGATAAATCACCTCATGTATGATCACAGAGAAACAATTACCATCACTGAGGTGGGGTTGGATTTGCAAGTTCTGCTTCAAAGAGATTAGTTGCCAAAACCAGTGGTATGTTGATTGGTCCTGAGTGGATTATAGGATTTTTAGATTTAAAATACATGTCTCAGGGCTTGGTTTTTCTTAAGGTGTAAGTGAATGAGCTAGGAGAAAGCTCACAATTTACAAATGTTTCTCTTCCTAGAAGAAGAGGAAGAGGATGAAGAGGAGGAGAAGGAGGATGATGACAATGGCCAACACACCAGCTGGACTCTACTTTGAGCACCTAACATACGTTAAATCATATTCAATACTCACAAAAACCTTAAGAAGTAAGCAGCATTGTTAATGGTATTTTGCATATGAGAATAGTGAGTCATAACAAAAGATAAGCAATATGTCTAAACCAACAAATAAGTAGTAAATTCACTACTGTGAAGCCAGAACCAACCCAGAGCTGACCCTCCAGGGGGTTTTCAGAAGTCATAAATTGCAAGGGGAAAACTGCCACTCTCACAAAGCAGCTGGTGGCTTTGAACCTCCTGCCCGGGGGTTGGCAGTGCAACTCCCCACCGACCAGGCACCAGAGCTCCCTAGTAAGTGGTAGAGCTGACAATAAAACTGTTTAAATATTTGTCTAACACTAAATTGCTTAGTTTATAAATGCCATTTTAGGGAAACTATCATTTTGGGGAAAATTAGAACTACAAGTATCTATACATAAAACAAACAAAACCAAGTATCTAGACGTACTCTATTTAACCTGGGATTTATTATCTTTTTTTTAAAAAAATTTGTAAACCCTTGAACTCAACATGCTTCTAAGTATCATAATCACTTAAGCCTTTTCCAAGCTCCTAGCAACCAGTGCCAGATGCTGAAAGCAGGAGCCACAGTGCAGGCCCCTGCTTCACTACAGGTCACAGCATCCCTATGCTAGACTATGTCCGTACTCAACTCTCTGTAAACATCTCATGCTGCATTCTCCCCAAGTATCCAGATTTCCAAACCATCTTGGTTTAAAACAGTTAAAACAGGAGATGGAGTTGGCACATACCATACTCTTTGTAAGATCCTATACCTCCTATTTTTAAGAGTGGCTTCATCTTCTTTTTAGTATCAAAAGATGTTAACAATCACAAATGCAAATAAATCTAATCATATTTTTTTCACACCTACTCCACAGAGGCCACTATCACCTTTGGCCTCTTCACTAATTTTATTTAACTCGCAATTTAGTTTCCATCGTCAACACGTTCCCAGCTATTCAATGACTTATGGTCATACAAACAGTTATCTAATACAAAGGTGTAGAAAGTTCAGGAAAGAACATTAAATTCAAAGTTTAGTTACTAGTCAGGCAACACTTATCAAGCTTCTTAACTATCAACTAAGAAACTAAACTCTGTATATGCCTTCAAGCTTATGCATGAACTCCGTCAATCCACTATCTATAAGAAAAACAGCCAAAATCCATAATATTTTGGTTAATCAGAACTAGAAGAAAATGTACTTGTGTCTCCAGGTATTCTGAGTTCTATATGATTGTAGTAAGATCAACAAACTATCTAGGATCAATTTTAAGACCAGTCTCTTTATCTGGTCTGATTGCCAATTACCTGTTTGTCAAGAAATTATTCTTCCAGAGTGCATCCTGGATGCTGGCTGCCTTTTTTTGCAGTTCCTCCTGACCACACTCTGCTTAAGGTTTCCTCCCCTAGTGAGTGTAAGGTCTTTTCATCATAAAGACAGTGTAAGAGTCATACTTGCATATACTTAAAATCCTTATTAAATGAAAAGTCATTTCACTGAGGCTACTGGTGCATTTTTGCTTGGGGCATTCGGGTCACTTGCATTATTATCTTGATCGCACCTTTGGTCATGAAAGCAAGCTCCATTGTTCCTGTAAGGAAATATAAAATTCTTTATGACAATTTCTTTGATAATGTGTGTTTCCAGGAATGCTCTGATGAACAGCCAAAATTGGTTCTATTGAAGAGAGCTCTCAATGATGAGGTTTATGCAGTTGCTGAGAATCATTAGCGTTTTGGTGTAGAACCGGAGGAAGGAGGTGGGGGGAGTCATATCACAATCCATGTAGCATAATGCTATCTATTTAAAATCAAATTTCCCATAGTCTGAGATTCACAGAACGTAATACATTTTCAATTCACACAAATGGAAGAAAATATTAGTATAAAGTCTGCACAAAGTAACATCTTTCAAAAATAATATGAATATGTGTTCTAATGCCTCCTTAAGAACTGGTGACATATAATACTTGGAAAAGAACCCTAAATTCATACTAGCTCAAAAAGAAAATTACAATGTTCAAAATCTCCAGCTCTCAGATTGACAGAGATCTGTATATTCTGAACTGTTATTTTGCTCATATTTCTCTGATGGAGCAGCTGGTGGATTTGAACCACTGGTCTTTGAGTTGGTAGCACAGTTTACTAACTTGGCCACCAGAGCTCCCTTTCCATCAGTCTACGTCTAGTGATGTAGTAGGTAGTGTGCTTGGCTGCTTACTAAAAGAACGATCAGCAGTTCTAGTCTACCAGCTGCTCTAAGGTGGGGGAGGATAAGCAGTCAGTCTCTTTGTGTTATGATTTATAGCTTTGGAAAACTGATTGAGAGTCATCATTGGAACAGAATCAACTCAACAGCAGTGGGCTGGGCTATGAAGTAAAAATAAAAGTTAATACTTTTGGCATCATCAGTCAGGAAATCAAAAGGCAAATTGCTTTAGGTAAATCTGCTGTCAAAGACCTTTCCAAAATACTGAGAAACAACAATGTCAAGTCTAGAGACTAAGGTGCACCTGATCCAGGTCATGGTATTCGCAATTACTGGCTATGTCTTTGCAATTACTTGCTATGCAGCAAAGACCTTGACAATAACTAAGGAGGACAGAAGAATTGATGTCTTTGACTTGTGCTGGAGAAGAGTCTTGAACATACCATGGACTGTCAAGTTTCTCCTTGGAGGGTAGGATTTTGAAGCTCCATCTCTTACAGTTTGGGCATGTGACCAGGAGGAACCAATCCTTGGAGAAGGACATCATGCTCGAAAGGGTAGAGGGATGGTGCCAGACAGGAAGATCCCAGATGAGATGGATTGATACAGTAACTGGGAAATGGGGGTAGATGTGTCAGAGTCAGTGGCACAGGCTCAGGACAGGGTAGGCTTCCGAGCTATTGTACACAGGGTCACAATGAGTCACGAGTGACATGATATGGCACATCATAACAACAAAGTACCAATGTTGACAACGAACTCTTCAGTTTATAAAGTTTGAAAGCTATGAACAGAACATTCCATTAGCAGAAAATGTAGAGTAGAAAATAAATGCCTAGATAGCCTTTATATAAACATTGCTTTTCACAAAGGAAAAAGAGAAACAGAAATGTCTTTTGTTTTGCAATGTTCAGTTTGAACAAGATAGCTAAGTTTACAAAGAAGTACTTTGTTTTTATTCAGGTGATAAAGCATAAATCTAACTGCTGACCTAGTAATAACATATAAAATTATAAATCTGTCCCATGAAAAGCTTTAAGGAACCAAGCAATCTCAGAAGCTCAGAGCATTGCTTAGTGGTAGATTCAGGGAGCCTGTATTTACTCCTGTATGGCAGAGAGTAACATAAACTTCTCAATGCTTTCAAACAGAAAGTAAGTTACAGCACTTCTCTTGCACCTTCTGGAGTTCAAGACTAACATGTGCTGAAATGACTGTCAACTCTTACATATGTAACTTAAACCTCATAGCAATACAAAATGACCATTATAAATGTAGTGACTTTGGTTGCACATTACTATACAAACTGGATCAGAATACAATTTACCTCCTGCATCTAATCTGGCTTAAAATTACATGACTTCATAAAAAATTGCATACCTAATATATAAGATCTCCAGTTATATCCATCTACAGTGTAAAAATAAATCGTACCAGCCATTTGTCAGAACTGTCACTTAAAAATAAGTCACACCTAAAAGAGACTTTAACTTGCATCGAGAATCAGGACTACATGAAAATGTCTATACTTGCACAGCTAGCCCATCAGACGCTAACAAGAGATTAACTTTTCTTCAGAGAAATCTGCTTAAAGTAATCATAGAGAACCTAGATACTGAATTTCTATTTGATGAAGAGTTGCATGTGTCCTCTGATCCGAATTGGTCTTGAGTAATACACGGTGGAGTATCATGTTTCTGAGAGAAATGAGGAAATAAAAAAATTGCTTATGTCCAGAAGGAGACGGAGGGATGATCAAGAGAATCTAGATGGAGGACCAGAGTGAGTGGAGTGAAGATAAAGGTTTCTTACCAGTTGGTAAGTCTCTGAAGGCAATGACTAGAATATACACTTCTCTCCCAAAGGCCCCAATGACAAAAACAGCTATGTGGAAAATGACACAAATGGCCACATAACAAATGACACAAATGGCCGCAGGGCAGGCTCAGGTATACCAAGAACATCCTTTTCCACCTCTATCAAAATATTATGTACCGTCAATATCCAATTTTGTTATCTCTTGCATGCATTTCCCTGGGTCTGGTTTTTCTGATTTCCCTCAGCCAAAATTAATCCCTCCAACTGATGTGCTTCAATATACTCTGTCCCCTTTCAAAGGCATGTGCAATGTTCCAAACTTTATCACAGTTACTGAGTTTTGATCTCTGAATTCTCATACTACATTACAAGGTCATCACAAGGAAGATAATGTTCTTCCTTGTACAATCCACCATGCCTAGGCTGGTAAATAGCACTTGTTATGTGCTCAATAACGGTGTGCCATTATTAGGTAAACAAAGTTTCATGAAGATTAAAGACCCTTTAGAAAGTCAAAGGAACACAGTCTAAGCCTTAAGGAAATATCCAGGAAGACAGTCAAAACATCTATGTGCAGGGATGTTTAGGATAACGTTCTTAAGTCATAATTATGATGATAAGTATGATAAAGGTGAAAATAATTATCACATATTGTGTTCTTGATAGAATTTTATCTGTGGTGTTGCTGTTACTGTTGTTAATTCCTGTCAAATCCTTGTGACTCACAGCAGCCCTCTGAGCCGCATTACACTGTGCAGGCCCCGCTCATGCCTTCCCATGTGTGAATTCATAACTGTAGTCACAGTGTCAATCCATGTCGTCCTCTGTTCCACTGACCCTTTACCGAGCTTAATGCCCTCCTGATAACACGCCCAGAGCATGTGGGACAAAACCTTCTAATCCTCGCTTCTAAACACCATCCTGCCTGGTTTTCTTCCATGTCATATTTGTTGGTTCTATTAGAACCCATGATTATTCAACATTCTTCACCAAAAATTCAAATGCATGACTCTTCTTCAGTCTTCTTTATTCCAGGACCACCTTTTGTATGCATATGAGGCAATTACCTGTACTATCTCACTTAATTCTCATAGCAACCCTATCTGATAGTTATTATCATCATCAGAGCTCACAGAAACCAAAGTACTTATATGAGGTCAAACAACCAGGAATAGATAGAGCTAACATTTGAATGTAAAAGGTCCAGCTCCAGTGACAGACAATTCTACTTTACATGTTCAACTTCATTAAAACTCACTGCAACTCAATTAGGTAAGCGGCATGATCATCCCATTTTAAAGATGAAGAAAATAAGCCAAAGAGGGTAAGAAAAATATGAAAAATCTCCTTGGTAATAAATTGTAGAGATGGTGTTTAAACCCAAGCAATCTAGCTAGCTTTTACTGTCTACTGTTTAGCAGAGTAAATGACTAGACATGACCTAAATAGTCAAAGACTGGGTTTAAATATATCTATGAATATATGAACAAAGCAGTGAAATATGAAAGGCAAAAAAGCCAGGGACTGTCAGCATCTCTAGTTCTCCAAATTAGTCTGTCAGATTAGGCACATCATTTATCCTCTACTTCTGTTATGTAAAGTTCAAATCCATATCCTATAGATAATAGAAAAGATAAAACAGAAAAATCACATATGGGACAAATCACAAGGCCTTAGCCTCAAGCCCAACTGTGGTGCCTGTTACCACTGTGGTGTTGGGCAAAGCCTTGCACCTTCCATTTCTTTCTTTTTTTTCCTTCTAAAACAGAAAAAGTTCGGTCTCAGTTTCCTACCATTATTATCAGCATGGAAGAGTCTTTTAACTTAATAATTTTTAAAAAGCATAGCTGAAGTAAGAGGTTAAAGAAACCAAAAGCTTTAATGAAGTTTTTTATAAAATGTAGAAGCTGTCCAGGTGGAGAGCTCTTACCCCTTACCTGATTCTAAAAGCTTACTGTGCCAAATGCATTTCTTGGTCTCCTTCTTACAATGGGATTCCAAATATGAAAATATCCATATTCAGAATTCAACTCCAATACAAATATAGCAATTCAAGTATTACTTCTCTACTATTATTCCTAGCTCCCCACTCAAAGTTGTCCCCCAAATTCCAACCAAATTGCATGAGCAAAGCCAATTGTTCCTGTCTATACAAACTAGTCGAAATCTCCAGGCTGATTTAAAATCTAGGAGTCAGTTCTGTTATCTACATTGTTTCCCATGACCAATCCTGTCACTCTAAAATAACAATTTACCAAACTATGTTTAGACTACTACAAATGCCCTATAATCACCTTTTAACACAAGTCACTCTGTATTGATCTTTCACATAGTCTCTGTCCTACTAAGTCACAGGTTGCCTGTTGCCTATTTAGAGGCAAAATAAAACCCTTCTCCAGTTTGTCAGAAGTTCAAGAGCTTCTACAATTTGATCTTTTATATTCTTAAACAGGTTATCTCTTACTATACCCCGCCCCAGGCAGTTCTGGTGGCCTAATGGGTAAGGAGTTGCGCTGCAAACCCCAAGACAGATGGTTTGAATCCACCAGCTATTCTGAGCGTAATATCTTTCTCTATGTTTATAGCCTAGCCTCTGAAAACCCACCCACTGGAGGTTTAGCCACGAGTTGGTTCCGATTCAAGGGCACATAACTAAGAACATTCCCCAACAACAAATGTTTTCAAACAGTTTTCAATTTTCAAATTCTTCCGTCAAATAAAAATCTTGGTCAGAATCTCAATAAATCGTAAGGATAAAAAGAGTGCTGTGCGGGTTGAAGCAGGCGCAGGAAGTCCGACAGGAGCAAACGACCTCAGGCTCTTTGGCCTCCTCAGCAGGGCTGAGGCTCTCATGCAGAACCACTACCCATGGCTGCCACCACGCTGACCAGGATAAAAGGACATGCAGCTAAATTGGACTCCTAACCGACACTGGTTTATAAACTCTTCTGAGACTACAAAATAAACCAAGGATGGAACTAATCAAAAGAACCCAAACATTCAAAACCAGAGCCCAGCAATGCATACAGACAAACCCCTCCTCATCCATAAATTTAACATTATTTTCTTCAGCTCTGAAAATGTCAGTGTTCAGCAAGGGACAGGACAAGGTTAAGAGAAGCTGACAGAAAGGATTGGAGGGAGTTGAAAGCTGAAGTCCTGCAAGTTTATCTACAGAAGCAGCACAAGTTCTCCTGGCATGTTCCCAGCTCAGCCCGTTGCCCTCCAGCTGCATAATAGCAATAATTTTTTTAAACACCCTCATTCTGTCCTACCGCATCTCGTAATGTGTAAAGCCCAGCTGGATGGTCTGCAGGACTTTGTCATGCTGTCTTTAATCTTTCGCTTTACCTCCACTCCTAACAACTGAGCTGGCAAGCACTTAAACTGCTGATGTTTACATCCTGCTTGTTTTATTATGTGTCTCCAAAAAGCATTCTTGGTTGATATGGGCCAATGGCAGGGGGCACCATTTGTCAGAGCTTAACCACCGTGCTCCTCACCCTACCTGGAGGCCTCTGCTTCTCCCAGGTGCTCCGCGCCAAGATGCTCAAGCATTTCTTCCCTCAAATTATTGGTGTTTCAATTTGATTGCTTCAAAGTTTGAAATTAGAAAGGGAAATGTGCATGATATGTGTCCCTAGGAAAAACATAATAAAAGAAAACAATCTCCTTCAATTAGCTTCTCCGGATGTCCTTCCTTTTACGTCTACATTATGTCTAACTATTCAATAAGATATCTGCTGTTCATCTTCACTGAAACCAGACCACCTTTTATGGACCTTCTTCTCATGTGAACCTTATTATCTGAAAAAGGCCTCTCTTCCCAGGGATCTTCAGTTTCAGATTGGACAGGAACACAGCAGAGGTAGCCACCTGTCAAATATCTACACTATCCTAGACAGCCTTTTTCATTCCCGAAGTAACTTACGAGGCCATCTACCACATAGCTTGGCTTCTGGTCCAAAGATAGGTGCTTAGGTACTGCAAGTGAATGTTCACATGAGAATCAGCAAACGGAATTGAATTAATCTACAGGGTAATACTATGATAGGTGAAGAAAAGACTGAAGTTGTCAATAATTTCTTCTTACTTGAATCCACAGTCAACACCTATGGTAACAATGGTCAAGAAATCAAAAGACGTGTGCATTTGGAAAATCTGCTGTCAAGGGCCTCTCCAAAGGGCTAAAGAGCAAGGACGTAAAGTTTAAAGACTAGGGTGTGATCCAAGCCATGGTCTCTTCAATTGTTTCCTACGCATCTGAAAATTAGGCAATGAATACGGAAGACCAGCAAAGAATCAAAGTCTTTGAGCTGTGTTGTTGGAGAAGAGTTCTGAAGATCCCATGGATTGTCAAAAGAACAAACAAGATGGTCTTGGAGGAAGTAAAACCAGATTACCTCATAGAAGCAAGGAGGGGACATTTCATCTCACATACTTTGGGCATGTTGTCAGCTGGGGCCAGTCTTTGGAAAAAGGTATCATGCTGGGAAAGGCGGAGGGCCAGAGAAAGCGAGGAAGACCCTCCACAAGAAGGCCTGACACAGTGACTGCAGCAATGGGCACATCAGAGAGCCTGAGGATGGGGCAAGACAGGGCAAGGTCCAGATCTGCTGTTCAAAGGGTTGCTGTGAGTCACAACAGACTCAACAGTATCTAACAAGAAGAAAATGCCAGTGTAAAATTTTACATTACAAATTTAGGTCTAAATAACATCAGGCCCCAGTGTTAAAACACATTTCATGAGGTTTCTTTTCTGCTAAGATGAAAAACTAGGAGATGTCCAGCATTCTTTTAGGAATTTAACTCTTGACTGACTCAGAATGAACAGAAATGAACAGTGTAGGTCTGTCAACAGGAGACACACACTGGACCAAAGAGAGAAAGACTAACCTCTAGACCCTGCAGAATTCTTCACACCTTCTGAGGTCTTGTCCCACAATTCAGGTCCAAAGTTTTTGTTTTGTTTGTTGTTAAATTGTTCCAGCACAGAATACTGACTATCGCCAGCAACAACTGTTAGCAAATTCCCTGAAGTCATTCCTTCTAAGTGATTGAACTATATTCCTTGATGTTCTTGCAGCTGTTATGAGGTGCCTTCAAGCCAAGTAGTACTCATAGAGAGCCCAATCCCACCTTATCCTGTGCCATCCTCACTATTTCTGACATATTTGAGCCCACTGCTATAGTCATTGCATCAGTTCATCTTGTTGAGGACATTTCCAAGCATGATGTCCCTCTCCAAGGAAGAGCCTCTCCTAAGAGCATACCTAATGCATATGAGATAAAGCTGTGCCATCTTTGTCTCCAAGGAGTGATCTGGCTGCACTTTCTCTAAGACATAGCTATTCATTCTTCTGGAAGTCCATGGGATATTCAGTCCTCTTCTCCAGCACCACAACTCAAGGCATCAATCCTTCTGACAGTCTTATTCACTGTCCAGGCTCTTAGATGCACAGCAACAACTGCTTTGTTTTTAGTTGCTGTCAAGTATATTCCAACTCCTGATTACCTGCACATGCACAGTAGAGTTGCTCCAAGTATTATCTAGGCTGTGACTTTCCAAGTCTTTCAAAGTGCCTCTGGGTGTATTCAAGTTGCTAAATTTTGGATTAATAGTAGTAGGTTTAGCTTTTGTGAGCCACCCAGTGATTGCAGATTATACTTAATTCTACTTTTATAAAGACAGTGGTGTTCTGGTGCATAACCTGTTAGGCTGCTTATCCAAAGGTCAGTGGTTTGAATTCATCATTTGTTCCTTGGAAGAAAGATGAGCACTGTCCTCCTGTAAACACTTAAAGCCTCAGAAACCCAAAGGAGGGGTACAGTGATTGGACAGCAGTGGGTATGGTTTTTGGGGAAAAGATTATCATCATGGTCCAAGAGGCAGTAGTCAGAACAGAGCAGGGTAACACTGCATGGTTCAAAATTGGGAAGGGTGTATGCCAGGGATGCATCC
The DNA here is from genome assembly GCF_000299155.1 of Elephantulus edwardii. Classification (NCBI taxonomy): domain Eukaryota; kingdom Metazoa; phylum Chordata; class Mammalia; order Macroscelidea; family Macroscelididae; genus Elephantulus; species Elephantulus edwardii. The sequence goes on from NW_006399843.1 coordinate 7,694,931, forward strand.
TGTCTCCATACCTTTTCAACATGTATGCAGAGCAGATTATCCGAGAGGCTGGGCTCTATGAGGAGAACTGTGGCATCAGGATTGGTGGAAGATCTATTAACAATCTGCGTTATGCAGATGACACAACCCTGCTTGCTGAAACTGAGGAGAACCTCATGCACTTGCTGCGAAGGGTCAAGGACTGCAGCCTTCAGTATGGACTGAGGCTCAATGTCAAGAAGACAAAGATTCTCACCACTGGACCAATTGGCAGCATCAGGATGGATGACGAAGAGATTGAGAGTGTTCACAGGTTCAGTTTGCTCGGCTCCACAGTCAACACTCTTGGCACCAGCAGTCAGGAAATCAAAAAGTGTATCGCGATGGGTAAGTCTGCTGTTAGGGACCTCTCTAAAGTACTCAGGAGCAACAGTGTCTCTCTGGAGACTAAGGTGCACCTGATACAGGCCACGGTCTTTGCAATCACTTGTTATGCATCAGAGAGTTGGACAATGACTAGGGAGGACAGAAGAAGAGTGGATGCCTTCAAACTGTGGTACTGGAGAAGAGTACTGAATGTACCATGGACTGCCAGGAAAACAAACAGATTTATCTTGGAGAGGATTAAACCAAGCTACTTCTTGGAGGCAAGGATTCTGGGGCTTCGTCTGACATACTTTGGACATGGACGGGTCCTTGGAGAGGGACATCATGCTTGGGAGGGTGGAGGGACAGCGCAGGAGGGGAAGACCCTCTATGAGATGGATTGATTAGGTGACTGGGGTAATCGGGATGGGTGTGTCAGAGGCGGTGTGGTTGGCGCAGGATAGAGCAGGGTTTAGGGCTATTGTGCATAGGGTCGCTATGAGTCGCAAACGACTCGATGGCACAAAACAACAACAACAACAAATCATTATTTTTTTGGAAGGCAAAAGATTATTACTTGAACTAGGAAGCAGTTCTCAGAACAGAGCAAGGAAACACTGCTTGGTTCAAAATCAGGAAAGGAGTGTATCAGGGATGCATCCTGTCTCCACATCTTTTCAATCTATATGCAGAACAGATCGTTTGGGAAGCAGGACTTTATGAGGAGGAGTGTGGCATCAGGATTGGAGGAAGACTCATCAACAACCAACGCTGTTATGCAGATGACACAACCTTGTTTGCTGAAACTGAGGAGGACCTGAAGCGCTTGCTGCAGGTCAAGGACGGCAGTCTTCAATATGGATTTGAGCTCAGCATCAAGAAGACAAAGATTCTCACCAATGGGCCAACTGGCAGCACCATGATAGAGAAGAGAATGAAGCTGTTAATAATTATAGCTTGTTCAGGTCCACCATCAACACTTTGGCATCAGCAGTCAGGAAATCAAAAGATGAACTGCACTGGGAAAATCTGTCAAGGACCTCTCAGGAGTACAAAGAAGCAATGATGTTAGTCCAGAGACTAAGGTGCAGCTAATGCAGACAATGGTCTTCACAATTAATTGCTATGCATTACAATGACTAAGGAGGACAGAAGAAGAATTGATGTTTTTGAGTTCTAGTGCTGGAGAAGAGTCTTGAACATACCATGGACCACCAAGAAAACAAGCAAGTCTGTCTTGGGGAGAGTGAAACCAAGTTTTTTCATGGAGGCTAGGATTTTGAAGCTCCATCTCACATGCTTTGGTCACATGACCAAAGAGAGACCAGTCCTTGGAGAAGGACCTCAAGCTCGGTAGGGTGATAGGACAGCCCAGGAGAGGAAGACCTCAGATGAGATGGATTGATACAGTAACTGGGGCAAGCAGTGGGGGGAGGTAGATGTGTCAGAGTCAGTGAGACTGGCTTGGACAGGACAGACTTCAGAGCTATTGTACATAGGGTTGCAACTTGATGGCACATAACAACAACAACAACAACAACATTGTCAGGAAATATACCATCTTTGGATTAATTGAAAAAACAAGGAGATACATCAACACTGAAGTTACCAGGAAAAATAATATACATATACATTCTTAATACAATGCCAATGAACTACTCAAGGAAGGAATGATGGGCAAGTGATATTAGAAATGAAAGAAACAGTCCCCTCTGCCAATACAGTTTCCTGAGAGAGCTTCCTATGAAGACTAGAAAGTTCTTTCTCACACACAAGTCACAAGTCAAGAATGAGTAGTAGTCGGCTTCCCAAGCAGAGGGTGTTTAGCTTCCTCTAATGTTTCCAGCACTTGCCATACACACTGCCGTTTCTTGGCATACAGCTAACGCTCCTCCTTAACCATTATTCTCACCCATTCAATAACATAATGAGACTGACATGAAGCTGAGAGCAGGTGCGTGCAATATGTTGTTTTCATCTCCCCACTTGGCGTTATTAGCACCTCCCATCACTCACTTTGGCAGGTCCATTTTAATATGAGCATCACACACAAGCTGCATCCTTGGGAGTGGAGGTCCTCTCCGACTTTTCTGGTGAACTATTACTTAGATAATAGAACATTTATTTCATGTCATTATAAAATTAAACTTTACCTCTGGGTCTTTAAAAGACTAATAGTTCAACTTCCCTTTTTGACATGCAAGAAGATAAGATTCTCCTGACATAAAAATATTAAAGGGCATATTTAACCACTGTCACAATTCTGCTGGGCTGCCATAGTGCAATGGAATATTTTTCCAACTGCAGAGAAATGCTTACAATAATACACTTTCCCCCAAAACCTCACTGTGTTGCTGATGTAAGGAAAGTTTAATGCTCTCACTTACTGCCATGCTACAACAGTTTTACATCTCCGTTATGTACCTCCCAAGGAAGTTTCAGATTCACTCACAATGTCAACCAAGGGTTATGGCTCGGTTTGAACCAATAGCATTGTCCATTACACACAACACAACCTGTTCACAGACAAAGAGAAACATTTGACAAAGAAGTACATGCAAAATAAGGTTAATATAATGCTCCACTTCCTTTTCAATCCTTTATCTATTTTGAGGGAGTTCTTTTGGAATGTATTCGGAGGAACAGATCTTTCATATTTGGAAGTTAATTACATATTATTAAGTTCTAGGCAACAAGGGAAATCAGTTTGAACACTTAGGTTGTACGTCTGAGGATTGCAGAGACAAAGTACACTACGAAACTATACTACGATTTAGTCGCTACAGGGAAGAAGGCAGGACCAAAGCAGAAGCACACCTTTCTCGGTTAACCACTGGAACAGAGTTGATACGAGTGAATAGAGGCCTATTAGAAGTTTTCTAAGTTTGCTAATAAAGATGGTAAATCACTGGGCTGAAATCTGTCATTTGTTAATCAAATTTAATAGTAATTTTCTTCCTGCAGACACATGCACAAGACAAATTATCAATTTCTGTAAATCATAATTAGTTCAGAGGCAGATTCCAATTCTCCTAAAGATTAGCTCAGTGTAGCTTAAATTAAAGCCACTCAGTTACCATACAAATCGTAGAAAGCCTCAGTCTTCACAGAGGTGCTTGAAATCTTGGGTGATGACCACTTGAAGGGTCTGCGGTAATAATTCAAAATGCTTTTACTTTGTTATGTTCGCCGACGCCAATTTTCGCTAAGTGCGCAGGCAAGCGCCTGAGCGGAGCAGCCCAGAGCACGCTTCCCGCCAGCCGTTCTCCCCCCAGCGCGTGGCTTGGCTGCCGCTGAGACAGAGCCCTTTCCAGTCTTTAATTTTCTTTAAGAGTGGATAAGTGCCGTGAGCAAAACTGCTCACTACTGCTCTTGAGGTGCTTATTTAAAAAGAAATAAAACATGATTAATTTCAAGTGCTTTACAATTAAAAATATATGACAGGAGGGTCATCTGGGCAATTCAACGACATCAGAAAGGGTCACGGGCCTATGAAGTTTGAGAAACCCAGAGTGAGGCTCAGTACATGTATTTATTGTCACCGGTAGCATATTAGATTATTAAAAGGGACATGCTAATGTGACATTTTACTATTACAAAGGAAACTCAGCACTAAAATTAGAGCATAAATCAGGCAGCTCTGCTCCCAGACATGCAATCAGCTCTGTCTTCCACTCATCTTCTTTTACGCATCAAGGCGTTATATTAAATTTCATTTTGTATTTATTTGCTAACTGTATGTGTTGCTCCTTTCTAAGTTCAACGAGAGTAACAAAAATTTAGTTGCATTCCAGAAGAAGAGATTAAGTTTCACGCAGATAAAGCAAGGCGATTAGGGTGTCAGAAAAAAAATATACTTTAAAAAATCAAGCCTAAAATATAAACCTATTAGTTTTGAATATCTATCCAGATTACTTTTCATATGCAAGGCTCTCTTCAATAAAGCTCTCTTCTTTATTGCAGGAAAGTACATACATCCATAAAACTGTTAGGATTTGTCTTTGAAAAACAGTATGCCTACCCAAGCGATTGCATTCCCAAAACAATGGCTAGTTTCGGGGTGTAAACAGCAGACAACATACAGTAAATCACTGTCATGAAATAATAATTAGCATTGTAAAAATAACCTCCACTGCCGTGGCTGACGAATGCACAACGCCTGCTCAAGCCCATATTTCAAGCCTGAAAGTCACCAAATGAAATTAGCACTTTCATTTTAAAGGCAGACTCTGTTGGTATTTTTGCCTGGAAGGAAAGGGAAACCATTTCATATTCTAATCCAAAATAGCAAAACCTTGTCATCATTGTCGCTTAACAGGAAAGCTGTTCAAGGAGTTGGCAGGAAAGAAGATCCCAATTCAATTCAACACCTTCCTCCTCCTTCCCTGCTCTTGGTTCCCCTATCACCAGAGGGATTAGTGATTCCCATTTCCTTAGACTGTACCGGTCTAGGGGACAGAGGGACTGGGTAGTTTGGTTAATGACTGTCTGTAACAAGAAGGTCAAAGCCATGGGCTTGAAAATTCAGCTGGCCAATTAGCTAACCCATTTTGCTGTCATAACATCCTACTGTAAATATATCCTACTGGTCCAAAGGTGAGATTTTGGAAGTATATGTGATTGGTTTAATTGATATGTTTTTCTCAAAGAGAGGGAGAGGAAAAGATAAACCTTGTTAAAAAACTCTTTAAAGTGCTCACCTGTTTTCCAAAAGCTTGTGACCTTTTCCATAAAAATTTAATGAATATATCACATATATTTAATTATCAGGAGAATGCAGTGATTAAGAAAATGGCTAGCTAGCTAACTATTCTGAGTTTGCACTATAAATTTTCAAAAATTAACTGAACCTATATAAAATTAAACAATGCTTATGAATTAAACACTGTATTTCATGCCTTAAAAGAACTCAGTGCATTAGCAATTAGCATTCTCTTTGTTTTGACTTCATTGAATTTATATCATCCTTCAACACTGTTTAGCTAAGGCAAACAAAAACAAGAAAATCACATTATTCTTTCTAAGCCATATAAAAGTGATCTGGAAAGTCACGTTTAAAATCGCTATCGTGGATTAGCTTAAGGCAATTATTTCACTTGCCGCATTCTTTTACAAGAAGTTTAAAAAGGGGGGGTGGGAAATCAAGCTTCTTGCCTAACAAGAAAAATGAAATCCCATTAGTTGTGTCTCCAGTGTATATTAACATTCCTTTTGTTTAGAAAGGTTAATATCCCCCAAATAAAGGAGCATACAGTGCCTGTTAAAATAATTACATCATGACATTTTGGAAAGGTTGGCTGATAGACGCGGTTGCAAGCAAGGAAATAAACAAAAGCAAAAGCAAGTACTTTTTAAATTATCCATGACTTCAAAAAATCGAAAGCACTGGAAATTCCACCATGTTTGCAATTTCCTGGGAGCTTGTCTGGCCTCCTGTATTGCCTTTCCTCCCTCTTCTTCAATATCTTTCTGCCACAGAAACTCAGGAAGATGTACCTGCATGCTCTAAATCAGAGGACATATTATCTGAAGAGGAAACTACAAATCTGACAAAACAGAATTTCACAACAGAGCGGGTGGGTGGTAGCATGAGCTATCAACACCAAACCAAGTATTTCACAGCCACTGGTAGACCCAAAGGACAGTATGAGGTACCTTTAAAGAGGGTGCTGTTTTTCCTATCCTGGGTATGCTCACGGAAGAGCCCAACTTCAGTTAAGCCTGAAACCAGTGAGCAATTAAACTCTTCTTAGTCACTCCTATAAGACCTAAAGAAAACACTTCCAACTTCATGCAAACAAAAGATGGCCCTCTGACCCTAATGCTTGCGGCAGAAAGAAGCAATTCTCCTCATAAGTAAAACAAATTATTAATCTTTCAAACCTTTGGATACAGCAAACAGTATTTTAATAAAAAATAGGCACAATAGCCATATAAAGGCAAACTGGCACTCAATTTTTCATTTTCTAGGGCACAGAAGCTACTTGTGGGCCTGGAATAGGGTGTCCTGTTCTTCCACTGCTTCCATATAGTGAGCGAAGCAGACAGGGCAAAGATGAGGAGAAAGACAATGGGTTTTCACACGACCACTTAAACCATGGGAAAGCTTCCTCAGTCAGTTAATGATAGCTCAACCTCTGGACAGCAGGTCAGGGAATCTAATTGAACAAGTACTTTAAGAGGCTTATTAATATTCCCCAAAGTCATAGAACACTTTACATCAGCAATTCATTCCCAATAACACCAATAACAAATTGTGCATATGTAGTGTTGAAAACACTACTGCCTTTAGTTTAGAAATAAATCTAATAAGAGCATATTACAGGTCCCCAAGTTAAAAGTGACCCAAGTGAAAATACCTCAAATAGTGCAAATCTACAGAAGGGAATTCAGTGCAACATTTCACCTGACAGTCTTCTAATAAACCTGTAAGGAAAGCCAGTGCTGGCTTTAAACAATCATAGAGAGCTGGTCCCTCTGGCCTGCGCTTTTCAGCACTGAGTGACCCTGCACTTAAAAAGCAATTCTTACACTTGTTGACTGAATTCACAGTCTTCAGGGCTTCATAGGCTTCTAAAACATTAAAACAGACCATTTTATTTAATCATCACTGACTATGGAGATGGAAGCCTGCTAAAAGCTCACACTCATAGGGAGAGGGGGGAAAAATAAAAGAGTAAGCAAAGTCAAGTCTTTTTTTCATCCATGTGGAAGGAATGTGTTTAACAAGACTTGTTTCTTAACAAGATAATACTGTGGACAATGATGGTGGTAATGGGTATACAGTATTTTCTTTAGGTCTAGGTATCTTCCATTTACTTTGTAATCCTCACGACTGACATTCGAAGTAAATATAAGCAGGAGTAGTTTGCACATGGGACTGCTGCCTGGCGGCATGGTCCACAGGGAGTTACTCCGCTAACTCAAAGGTGGGGCCTCTCCAGAGGTTTGAATTTACCAGCATCTCTGAGGAACAAAGGTGGGCAACATCCTCCCTTGTGACTTACAGCCTCTGAAAACCCACTTCAGGGTCAGCTATGAGTTGATTCTAACTCAAAAGCAGGAAGCTTGAGAGGAATTTTGAGGTGAGTTTTTTTGTTTTTAGGTTGGTAGGGGGTTTTTTTTCCTAGTATTTTGCAGTTAAGGAAACTTAAGGCAGAGAACATGCAGCCCTAAAGTCTGTACTTTTAACCTACACAATACTGTTCAACAGAACTTTATGTGATCATGAAAATACTCTTTATCTGCACTGGCCAAACCAAATGCCAGTAGCCACATGCAACCACTAGTGTTTTAGAGATGTGGCTTGTAGGACTGTGGAAATGAATTTTTAATTTTACTTAATCATGACTAAATTTAATAGTTAAAGATTACTATTTAAATGTAAATTTAATTAATCCTATTATAACAGAGTTTATTATGTCAGTTTTAACAATGTTCTGTATATAAGCTCACAGGTCAAAATTCACCAACTACTTTATGGGCCACTTCATCGGAATAAAGCAATGCTCCAAAGAGTACAGTGATACATGACTGACAAAATTATCTTGATATAACACTGTTGTGTTTTGTAGTTTGTAAACTCCACTGTGTCTACAATCCCCGTGATTATGTGTGTATAAAAAGAGGCAGCAGCAGCAGGGGGCATTCTCAGCCATATTTCTCAAATAGTCTTTACAAGGTGCATTCAACATATATTGCTGGACATCCACTTAAAGGGCACAGTAGAGATAAAAAGATACACAAACACACTCACACACAATGTACAACTGTTTTACTTTCCCAGTACTTGATAAACAGTATATACTCAGTAAGTATTGAATAGATAAAAGAATGTATGAACAGGCAAACAGAACAACTGCTGGGAATGTGATCTGAAGAAATTTACAACGCAGGGAAGAAGACAGAATATAACTTCCTTCACAAACATCCTTCTTCTGAGTTCCATTCAAAAGAATAATTCTGAAACTTAGAAGTCATCCTTAAATCACAGAGATTTTTCTAGTCAATGTATTTTTTAAGCCACTGTATATACTTGGCACTGTTATCACTGCTCTAGTTTGGCCCTAGTTTCACTCGGCAGCAGGCTCCATATTACTCTTCTTTATTTTAGTATTGTCTTCTTTAAATTCATCTTCCACAGCATTTCCAGGGTGACTTTTCTAAGCTACAAGGCTGACCTGGGCACACTTCTTGCTAAAATTCTTCAGTGGGCTCCCGTTCCTGTAAGATAAAGTCTAAGTTACTTATTATATACACCATGACTATGGTGATTGGCAGGACAGAGTTTAAATATAAGTAAGTAAAAAAAAAAACCACCAAACCTACTGCTGTCATATAGATTCCAACTCGGAGCACTCAACATCAGGAATCCAAGGTTGTAAGTATTAACAGAAGCAGACTACTTCATCTTTTTGCTGTGGGGAGGCTGATGGATTCAAACTACCAACCTTTATATTAAGAACTAACTACAGTCTCAAGTCATTGGAAGGTGATATTGTTGTTATGTGCTATGCTGCCTGTCGCATGGGAGCAGAGTACTATATTTTCCTCTCATGGAGTTCTGGTAGATTCAAACCTCCCTGCCTTTGGGCTGGTGGCACAACTCCTTGCCAATAAGCCACAAGAGTTCCCTTTTGTTGATTAGTCTTTGGGCATCATATCCCAAACCTTAAGAAGGAGACAGAACTAGAAAGAACAATCTGTACATAATTTAAGGTATGTGATTGAATGGAGTGGAAGATAAAGCAGGAAAACTAGGTAATGGCCATGATGACTGCATTCTGAGTAACTTTATTCTCCAGGTGTAAGGAAATAAAGGGTTCTTAGGTTTATCATTCAGATAGGAGAAGAAAAGCCAATGTCTACACACTGCCCTTAAGTTAGTTGCAACTCACAGCAACCTAATAGGACTTCCAATGCTACAAACCATTTATTAAAGACTTTCTATATGACAATCATCAATCATCATATAGATTATATATGATAGATATTATATATCATATATATTATATAATCAATCAGATTTCATAAGTCAATAAACTGAGTTTAGGTCTTCTTACTTTCAAATGAAGAAACTAAGCTGTTGAGGTTGTGTAACCTAATGACGGTCATCCAGCTATTAAGAGGCCAGCTGGACAACAAAGCTCAGGTGTAGTCTGTCTGCAGTCAAGGGCCAAACAAGACCTTTTCATCCATACAAACCTGACGCCCACGACTGGAAGAAATTCATTGAAGGGCAGACAGAAATCAAGATATACGGAGCAGTTCCTGAGTCTTAGAGATGGAAACTTCTGAAAACCAAGACTTTCTGAAAACTTGCTACGTGGTAGTCTCTGGCATAACACCAAAGTCACAAACTTCAGTACAGCATAACCTTTGCTTTTAGGGATTTGTAGGCAGGTTGATAATTCTAACCCAGGGCAGCTTAAGCCTTTTTAAGCAGCAATAGTGGGGGCATGGGAGGGACAAAGTAAGTTTATGTGCCTAAGACATTTCCCTGGAAACCTGAGTTCTGCAATAACTAGAAGTTCCAAATAATGCTGAAATTAAAGATAACCACCTCCGAGCCTCTAGTGTGTTCCTCAATATCATTAAAAAGAAGGACTCTCAACAAATTGGTAATCATTAACTTAATTAGAAGACATTATGCAATCATTTATTCATCACCAATGCACTACAGAAGGGATTTCCCTAAACATCATTAATGTATCTACCTACATTCTTGTGGCACTACAGTTAAAACACTCAGTTGCTAAATAAAATATGGGCAGTTAAAACCACCAAATGCTCCATCTTCTGTAAAGACTGATAGTATTGGCAACTCTGTGGGGCAGTTCCTGCCCTGCAGGGTCCCTATGAATCAGAATGGACTCCATAGCAACGTGTCAGTCAGCCTAGTATTAAGAAGTTGCGCTGCAATCCTGAAGGCACATAGTTCAAATATACCAGCTGCTCTGCAGGAGAAAGATAGGCAACCTCCTCTCCCGCCAGAGGGTCAGCTATGGGTCAGTTGCAACTCAATGGTACACAACCCCAGCAATGTCTATTCTCTTTCTTCTGTAACAAAAATATCTCTCTTCCTCTTGGGGAACTTAATTTGGCAGTAGAACACTAAACTGAACTTATTAATATCTAACATGGTCTGAAATTAGTAGTACTTTGAGAACTACAACCAATAGTAGTTGAGAGAACATAGTCTCTTTCGGGAGCTCTGGTGGCTAAGTGATATGAATCTAGCAGCTGCTCTACAGGAATAAGAGGGACAATCTACTCCCATGTGATTCACTGCCTCTGAAAACCGGCCGGAGGGTCAGCTACGGGTCGGTCTGACTTGATGGGAAACAACAACAAGGTAGTCTGACATTAGTAACAGTTTGAAAATGAGAATATAGTCCAAGTGATATTGCACTACTACTTCAAAGGTCATATCTCCATGGCAGTTCGAATCCACCAGTGGTTCCACAGAAAAAGATGAACCACTTCTTCCCATGTGATTTACAACCTTAGGAATCCAGCAAGGATCAACTATGAATCAGTTTTGTCTCAACAGTAATGCGTTTTCAAGAACACACACACCATCGCGAGTATTTTCTATCTAAAAGAGGGGAAACTCAAAGTCACCTCAAGAGAAGTTAAAAGGTGAACCACCTAGAAACTCAAAGCTAAATAAAGCTAATTCAACTTCAGCATACACGTGGCCAGATTTAGAAATAAAATGAGTTGATGACTGAACTACTCTCTTCAATGCTACATCATTTTAAGCCTTTCTAAAATACATTGTTTTTAATATTAATATAACTCACATGGGAGAAGCAATTATTAAACTCATTTTATAAAATAAGAAATGAGAGCAGTAAGGTCACACAACTTGACCTAAATCATCTGTGATTTTTGGCAGAGCTGACAAGCAAATATAAAAATATTGACAATTCTGATATATCTAACATCTGCAAAAGTACCAGGGAGAAGGACACATTTCCCGCACTAAAGCAGAAGTGATTTATAAATGTTCTTTGATTTTCAGCATCCAACACAGAGCCTGGCATACAATGTGACCTTGATAAATATTATTAGTAAATAAACAGATATATGAATATCAGCATGTGTCTAATAAGATTAGTGATGTACTCCGCTTCCTTAGAAGGATTATTTTTTAAATAGGACTATCAAGTTTGGTGGTGTTCGGTATCATTGAAAAGGAAGCAACTCGCAGCTGACCCTCTAGCAAATTGTCAGAGGCAGTAAATCACAGAAGAGCCTATCCATCCTCCTCCCTTGGAGACAGGGATAACAACGGTTCCTATAAATCTACAAGTGACCTCTAACAAGTTGTTGTTGATATTCTTCGTCTTGTTGTTGTTAGGTGTCTCGAGAATAGCACTATCTTCATTATCTCTGATCTGCTCCTGCCCATTGCTAGTCTCTATGTCCATCCGTCCGATCTCCCTCTCTACTTCTGCCTCTCCAGCATTCCCAACATAATGCCTTTTTCTGAGGACTGATCCCTCCTGGCAACATGCCCAACACAGTGTATGAGAAATAGCACTGCTGTCTATAACTACTACTTTGAAGCAAGGAGAAAAAAAAAAAATCCTAACAGTGTTTCTAAGTATAATGCACTACCATTAAAAAAGGGGGAGGAGAAAGAAGACCACAGACAAATTTATGTTGTCACACTTTTTAAAATCTCATCACTTAAAAAAAAAGAAGAAAATAAAACAGGTTTACTTTATAGACATATGAACAGTCCTTGTATTCTACGAGATAGCATTAAAACAATAACAATTCAAAAAGAGTATTCTAGTCATGTTATGGCAATACGACAATGTAAACATTTTTGTTATACCTTTATGGAATTTTAATATTGGCTTACAAAAATCAAGTAGCTTTTAGAAGAACCTGGCAAATAATGAAACTGTGAGGCAAATTTTAAACATATGCTCTTTTCCTCTCCCTCCTGGCACAAATGCTCCAACGTGACAATGGAGAACTGTTTCTCATGCCTTCCAGGAGTTGGGTTAGATGTGCTGGCAGAAGCCCCGGCTCCCCCAAAGGGTTGCTTCTGCTCTGCCCTATCCTGTACTGCATTCCGGTTTCAGGCAATAAAAACGGAGTTGCATGTAATTTGACAACTTTGCTCTATTAATACGGGAAAAATAAACAAAAGGAAAAGGATTTTCCCTTAAGAAGACCTTACGGCACCGGGCTCATTCATTCATGTTTAAATATTTAGTTCCTATTGTGTCGACCTGAGGTGGTAGAAATGGTATTTCATGTCCTTGCAAATTTACATTTCCAGGGTATAAAGACATGCCAAGGGTTCAAGTGTAAAGTTTATATCACAGAATTTAAATCAAATAGTCTCGATTTTAGTGCTCCAGAGTAAGAGTCAATGGTCTAGCAGAAGCTGCTCAACACTCTAAGCTGTTTCCTTTTCTACGAAATGGGGATAAGGGGGTCATCATCCTCAAAAATATGTCCTCAAGATCAATAAAAGAACATCTTTTTAGCATAGTACCTGGTGCACAGTAAGTATAAATAGAACAATACTTTAACTGGGTGTATACTGACACACAACAATCTGCATACACATTAAGTCTCCAGTCTGTTAAGTTCCAATGTATGTATATAGCTGTGTAATGCCAGAGAAATCCATCATCCTCTAAGGTTTCCTTGTGCTCATCTCTAATCTTCTGCCTATGTCACGACTTCTAAGGCAACCACTGATATGCCTTCTTTCACTATAGCCCATTCTGCGTTTTCCAAAATTTAATGTAAAAGGAATAAGGCAGTATATAGTTTCGTATTAGGCTTAGGTGAATCAGCATAATTGAGCCATACTGGATAACGGGATCCCTTCATCTATACCACTATATACACAACCTTATATCTACTGTAACAAACACCATCTTTCCAGGTAAACTTAAGCCCTGGGAAGTACAAAGAAATCTAGAGTTACCCATTCTCCTAAACACTGTTTCCCAAACACAACATGCCCAATATGATTTCTCTCTCACTCACTGCTTCACAGGCCCGCTGCTATTTCCTCTGTCAGGACATACAGAGAAATATTTTGTGCTTTTCCCATCAAGTAAACAAACCAAGATGAGTAATCTTGACTCAATCATCAAAGCAGACTCTCAGGATAGTTCTGTATACATGTATAATTTTTTTTATGTACACTACAAAATGAGAGGGACATCTGTGCGATTTGTCAGAAGAGGGTGGAGATTTTTTCTGAGAAACTACTCTATAGATAGTCCAAAGTCTAAAATATTGTTCCTGTGAAGATTGACAATTTTCCAGCTGAGCAGCCAAGTACACTGCTTCGAGGCACACGCTCCTGGAAGAGAACCAGTGCAAATGGTGTGACAAACTAGTCCCTTCATCCGACTACTAAGTCATTTATGGATCTAAAAATTGGATTAAACACCCTTGTCTTTATCTCATTTCTTAAAATTCTCACTAGTAAAATAATGGACATGTGAGGATATACCACAAGCACTCAGTACAACGTGTGGCACATAGTAGGTACCTTAAAGCACAGCTATGAGAGTAACACTTCCAGGAGATGACCAAGTCAATGCAAAGCCATGGCATAAGCCATATAGCAACCTTCCCTAGAGAAAGAGATCCTTGATTCCAGTGAATTCTATATGTTCAGTCAAGTTTCAACAAAATTGTCTACTATTTGTTTTAATTGCCTAAAATTTATTATTTGTGAATTCAGTACTAGGCTAGTTGGTCAATAAAAACGTAATGGGTGTCCAATAAGGGAGCTCTGGTGGCCTTGTTAAGGGAACTATGCTGCCAACCTAAAGTCAAGCAGTTCAAATCCACCATCTGCTATCAGAGAAAAAGATGAGCAGTCTCTCCCTGTGCAATTTCAAGCCTCAGAGAACCTGCTGGAAGATTAGCTATGAGTCTGTTCTGACTCAAAATCAATCAGTTTGAGTATAAGCCTAGGACTGGATAAGACAAGATGTTACTAACTCAATTCTTTGTTGAATGCTCTGAATTTCTCTTGCTTTAATGAACAAGCATGATGCTTGTAAATGCGTATACAGGAGCTCTACATTTTTCCAAACAAAATCTTCTAATAGAGTGAAAGGAGCTCTGGTGGCCTACTAGTAAGAGTTGTGCTACCAACCTAAAGGCACATAGTTCGAACTGCCTCAAAATCCACTGGAGGGTCAACTGTGATTTGATGACTTGATGGCACACAAAAACAGGTAACATTTAACATTACATAAGCATCATATCATGCTCCTCAACAATCTTCACAATAGCCTTCATATTCCAATTCTAGCAGCCCCTCATTCAATTACATTTTTTTAATCACATTTTTAAGATATGTGTAACAGCCACAATAATGATTATACTCAATGCCTGTGCACCTGTAAACTGACTGATGACAATTATTCATATGTTGTTTTTTTCATGTAGCCTCCGGCAGGTATTCAAAGGCAGCTTAATCACATAAGAGAAGACTACCCATCTCTCTCCCCCACAGAACGGCTGGTAGATTTGAAGAGCCTGTCGTTCGAATGCCAGTGCAGCTTGTTAGACTAGGTCACCAGAGCTTCCTTAATTCTATTATGCATATGTCGTTGCTGTACACCTTAGAGTCAGAAATGACACACAGCTGACCCTCCAGTGGGGATTTTTAAAAATTTTTTATTCATTCATTCATTGTTGCACATTTTCTTCCCTTCCCCCCTAGGTATACTTTGCAATCCACCTCTTATTCCAGATTGTTATCAAAGCACAAGGAAGAATTAAAGATACTAAAGAGCTGAACAGAAGATTCCAAAAGGCTGCTCGGAATGACAAAGCAAAATACTACAATGAAATTGGCGAGGACCTAGAGTCAGAAAATCAAAAGGGCCGGACTCGCTCAGCATTTCTTAAGCTCAAGGAACTGAAGAACAGATTCAAACCTAGAGTTGCT
>NW_006399843.1:7711729-7844062 GCF_000299155.1 Elephantulus edwardii
TTAGGGCTGTTGTGCATAGGGTCGCTATGAGTCGGAAACGACTCAACGGCACATAACAACAACAATCATATGTTCTTTTTGGACATTTCTTCCCCTCAACTGTTCCAATGCAGTGTTTATTACCTATCTACTCAGTAGCATTATGCAGCATTTGTCCTTTTGTGACTGAGATATTTCACTCAGTATACTATCTTCCAGGCTCATCCATATTGTATAATGTTTTATGAGTTCATTGCTTTTCAATGTTGCATAATATTCCTTGGTGTGAATGAAAAAATGTTCAAAATCCCTAGCTATCAGAGAGATGCAAATCAAAACAGCTATGAAATATCATCTGATCCCAACAACAATAGCAAAGTTCAAGAGTAGCAAATAACAAATGCAGTAAAGGTTATAGAGAGATTGGAACTCTTAATCATTGCTAGTAGGACTGTAAAATGATACAAACACTATGGAAAGCTATCTGGTACTTTCTCAAAAAGTTGGAAATAGAAAAAGCATTTGATCCAGCAATTCCTCTACTGGACATATATCCTAAAAACAAACAAAAAACCAGAGCCAGCAACTCAAACAAATGTACGCACAATCATGTTTATTGCTACATTATTCACAATAGCAAAGAGATGGAAGCAAACCAAATGCCCATCAACAAACAAATGGATAGAAAGACTATGGTACATCCTGCAGTGGGTTTTCTCAGGTAGTAAATCACATGGGGGGAGATTGTTCATCCTTCTCCCACAGAGCAACTAACTAGTGGATCTAACTGCATGCCCTTGGTGACTGTAGAGCAGCTTCTTACCACTAGGCCACCAGAGCTCCTTAGAAAGACATAAATAACATTTTCTTTGAAAATGAAACCATGTATGTGCTATTTTAACCTTTGCTTAAGTCATGCATCTAAAATTTGACCTTGATAATGTACTTATTGAAGACTCAATAAAACAGCCAAATCTTTTTCTAAATGTAAGGACAATACAAACAAACCACCTGAAAACAACATTTTGTCCTTTTTGCTGACTTTGTGGCTACACCCTAACCAAAAATGTACAGTGAAATTAAATTATATAGCTGATAAAAGTTTTACGTTCTTAAGCACAGATGAAATGGAGCATTTACCAAAACTTGCTAACACTGCTTACATGATTATTAATGGTAACGGGCCCTGTGCACAAGCAGCATTAAATGGGTAACTTGAGAGAGAGAGAAAGCTGTATAGACACACATTCCAGATGAAATCCTAGAATTAAATGCTGACACCCAAAGGCATGCAGGTTAAGCGGCTGCAGCAGATGAAAATATTTCAAAGCCACATACATTTCCTGTTGAAAATTCCTTACATTCCATGACTAAACCCTAAAGGCCACACGCAGCACTGCAATCTCTGATTGTGCTGATGCACAGCAAGGGAACGGTACTTGTACGGCTGTGCTGTCAGCACAACCCCTAGAAGGAGTGAGGCCACAGTCTTCAGGCAAAATAAAACTGTCTGGAAGGCAATTCACACGTTTTCAAAGAAAGAGTGAGGACTGTGACCTTGAGCTCTTTCTAAAGGTGTCCTCACTTCAAAGTCTTCTGCAACCTGGTCACAAAATGCAGCAAGAATCAGCTTGGGGTTTTCTTAAAGAATGTAATTCACCAGTAAGTTGGAGCCATTGTGATATCATGAGGATCACAAATATTTACTGCGTGCAAATGTACCAGGCATTCAAATTGCTCAAATTTTGTATTTTAATCTACAACTTAAGATTCTGTCACAGAACTACATTTTGACAAAGAATCACCTAGAACATTCTATAACATCTAATGCCTAATTGAGGTTGTCCCCCATCTTGGACCTGAAATCCTCTCTTCTCCCTCTCCAAAAACAGAGGCTCCAAATTGAAATAGAAAATAAAGAAGCTCTTTTAAAGGAAGTAAAATAACTACTCATGCAGCATACCACATTGAATCACCATCAATATCTAATGCCTGTCTGTTCAATCTCATTAACAAATAATCCTTTTTTAACTAGAGCTAGTGACAGGTTTGCAGACATGCAAAGCTGAGTACCTGACAATTCTCCTGGCAAAGAAGGCAGTTGGATTATAATGAAGTAGTAGTCAGTGTTGCAGTTAATCTACAGCCCATAAAGGAAATAAAAATGTATAACTCAGCTTCTACCTGTGACTACTCAGCTCTCACATGAGATATTTTAAGAGTCTCAAAGTAGATTCAACACTGTAGGCTTTGAATATTTTTGAATGACCTGTGTTTGGCTGAAGTTGACCCTGAATGGTGTTTACAAGGCATTATTTCTGATTGCTTATGGCTCTTTGCCATATTTTGCATCTGATTGAGAAGGAAGCAATTCTAAGAACCAAATTTATTTCAAGAAAAATTCATGCTGTGTCTTCAGACTGAATACATACACATAGAAATACCCCCCTACACACACATACACATACACAAACAACTTTACTGAGAAATCACACATCCAAATCTTATCCTTCCATATTCTGAACAATTTTATACTGTCAACTCAGTTTGACTATAGACAATCTGACTCATTTAAATAATGGAGTAATATTATAAAGCAGGTTCTAACAATGGCTTGTAACAAACTCTTCACTGAGGTTAATGATGTCGACACCTATGGAATACTGATGAGGCAGAATTGCCCAAGAAGCACTTGGTATAAAATAAAATGAAATATGGTACGTAAACATGGTCAAATTCATTTGCCCTCTCATGTTCCACTGAGAATTAACTAGATTGGCTATTTTAAATGCTGCGTCCCAAAAGAATATACTTTGATGTCAGAAAATTGGCAGTTTGGTAGTTTAACTTTTAAACTTGACAAGGTTTCCTGTTTTCTGTCTTATCTTCAAGAGAAAAAAACACACACAAAAAAACAAAACAGCTAAGTACAATTCCCATAGGGCTCAAAAGCACTGAGACTTAGTCAACAAAAATAGTTTTAATTAACAGATAAATCCTCAGTTTAGATGGCAGGAAATTTACTTGAAACTATTTTAGGGAAAAAAGACTGGAGAATAATAGTATAAACAGAATATTAGAGAATTTTTCAGTATCTCTATTATACAGTCTTCCCTATCTAAGCAAATCTTGGCAGAGACAGATGGCCTAAGTCTCTATTTAACAATGAATGATTAAAAACAAAGTAAAAGGAGGACGATACTAGTTAATCTTTCTTCACAAATAACATTTGAGGATTTTTAATGCTTATAACCTTTAAGAAAGTCCTTCTCCTTATTAATGTGTACAGGAACATCATCACCTGTGCAAGTACAAAGCAGATAATAATTCTATCAGACATCCACACAATGTTTCTTATCCAGAAAATATAGGTTACTGACCCTTTCTTCACTAAATAATCAAGCATCTACCGGATGTTAGGTGATTTGTTGTTGCTATGTGCCATTGAGTTGCCTGCAACTCACAGCAACCCTATGTACAATAGCCCTGATACCTGCTCCATCTTGTGCCAACTTGACTGTCTCTGACACACCTACCCTCATTACCCCAGTCACTGACTCAATTCACCTTCCTCTCCTGCACTGTCCCTCCCCCTCCCAAGCATGACATCCCTCTCCAAGGACCGGTCCCTCCTTGCAACATGTCCAAAGTATGTCAGACGAAGCCTCAGAATCCTTGCCTCCAAGGAGCTGCCTGATTTCACCTTCTCTAGGACTAACCTTTTTGTTTACATTTAACACTCTTCTCCAGCACCACAGCTCAAAGGCATCAATTCTCTATCATCCTTAGTCATTTTCTAGCTCTCTAGAGCATAGCAAACAATTGCAAAGATGATGGCCTGGATCAGGTGCACCTTAGTCTGACCTCAGTGTTCTTCAGTACTCTGGAGAGGTCCCTGACAGGCAATTTTCCAGATGTTAGGTAAAAGAAACAATAAAAATTCCTGGTGGCGTGGTATAGTACCCATTATACTGCTATCTGAAAAGGCCAGTGGTTCATATTCAACTGCTCTCCAAGGGAGAAAAATGGACATCTTCTCCCATTAAGATTTAGCTCCTCAGAAACCCAAGAGAAGGTTCCAAAAAGTTGGAATCAACACGAGCAGAGTAGACTTTGAGATTGAATGTTAAAGGATCTGATTATGATGTGCTGATTTGTTCATATGCCGTACAGATTCTTAACAGAAAAATCAACCTGATCCCACTCAGTCCAAGTAAATCTTGTGTGAAGGATCAATCTCTCAGGCTCGGATTCTGTTGCCTCTAGTCACTACACTGAAAGTTCTTTTGGCCCCCATAGAGTAAATATTGGCACCAGTTTCGTGATCAGCAGGATAAGGTGTAACTAGTGCCAAAATACTGCAAGCATTCAAGCACCAGTGACCTTAAATAGAGGTCATTATTACCATCTCCTACCGCTTTTTGACAGTTGGCTGCTGTTCTCTGAATGTCAGAACCCTCTAAATTCTACGGAATCACTCAACTTCTGGACCAAGGTTAATCAGGGGAGCTCCAGGGTAAGGTCTTTTCACGATTTAAAGAGAACAGGTTCTTCTCCTCCAGAAGAGTGTTAAGGAGGATGTAGAAAACACAAACAGCAATACATTTATGCATTTGCCAAGTCTGTTTAAGGGAAATTTTCCTTTTTAAGCAGCAATCTGGATGACTAACTTACGAATAATGGAAAGAATAAGATGAATGCATGTGAAAGCACAACAGGGGAGGTTTAAGATAAACAGAAATTTGTTTCCCTAGATTCAAGGTCCACTGATCATTGCATCAGTTCAACTAGGAACACTCAGGAATGTACCTCATTCTCTACTGGGAAAGGCTAAGATCGGGGAGTATCGCTGTGCTTTCAATGGCGCATGCATTCAATGACTTAAGGATTACTGTGTATTGTAATTTTGAATGTGTCTGCGATCCTTGTTGATGGAATTTAAGAGACATTCATTCTTATTCTGGCCATGAGTGTCGCAGTCTCAAAGCCTATGTACTTGAATTATTTCCTTTTATAAACTGTCTTCTAAGGCCAAGTCTCTCTTACAAACTTATTCTGAATATTTACATTTATACCCACCATTAAGTCTCTTATATTTGAAACCCTCCCATTCAACATTCCTTGGTATACAACTTTCACATCTTTATTTCCTTTTTATGTAAAAACTTACTTAAATAAAGCCCTTTTCCAGATTCCCAATGGAAACACATGGACTTGATCTACTACAAGCATTCATCTATCATGGCCATATAAGTCACTATTAAAAAGATTCCATGCATTTTCAGTAGCAGGGGAAAAAATATAAAAGACCAAGAATAAACAACAACAAAACAAAAAAAATGTCACTACTTTAACTTGCTTTGTAGGGGGGTCAGACTCACGTTGGTAATACCCTGCTTCTGAGGCAGCATATGAACCTCTCTGACATCCCTAGAACCCACCATTGTCAGTAATATGCTAAAATCCTTGACAACTTCATTTCTCTAGCTTTATTTCACATTTAGCAACATAATACTCTCCCTAAAAACTTTAAAATAGATCAAAAACCAATCAATTAATACACTGCATATATAATAATGTACAGCAATAAAAGGGCTAAATCAGAAACTGTAATGCCAAAATGAGCAATTTAAAATTATTTCATTTAGCAGTTTCCTAAACTGCCAAGAGAGCAAACGGGTCTGTCCAGGAGAGGGTGAAACCAAGCTGTTCCCTGAAGGCAAGCATTCTGACGCTCCATCTCACATATTTTGGGCATATGGCCGGGTGGGACCCATCCTTGGAGAAGGACATCATGCTTGGAAGAGTGGAGGGACAGCACAGGAGAAGAAGACCCCAGATGACATGGACTGACATGCTAACTGGGAGTATGAGGGTAGGTGTGTCCAAGACAGTGAGACTGGCCTTATGATACGGCAGGTTTCAGAGCTACTGTGCTATGAGTCACAGCTGACTTGATGGCACATAACAACAACAACCAACCAGATTTAGCGTGTCAGAGATGATGAGGATGGCATAAGACAGGACACGGTTCAGGTCGGCTGTTCACAGCACTGGCATGAGTAGTAGTCAATTCAATCTAATCTAGCAACAACACAGAGAGCTCTGGTGGCCTAGTGGTAAGGAGCTGTGTTACCAGCCTGAAGGCACACGGTTCAAATCCACCAGCTGCTCTTTGGAGAAAGAAGGTAAATCTTTTCCTGTGTGAGTTACTGCTGCTGAAAACCTGCTGGAGTCAGGTCAGCAGTTCCAACCTGAGTATACACAGTAACAAAAAACAAACTATATCGGGGAGCTCTGGTGTCTTAGTGGTAAGCCAACCAACCAACTGCCAACCCAGAAGCACACAGTTCAAATCCACTAGCTTGCTCCTCAAGAGAAAGCTGAGCAATCCCCTCCTACACAAAAAAACAAACCTGACTGGCTTGATTAAATATTGTTGTTGCTGTGTAACATCAACTCAGAATCAACCCATAGCTGATCCTCCAGTGGGTTTTCAGAGGCAATTTAAATGCACAGAGGAGACTGTCCATCCTTCTCCCATGGGGCAGCTGGTGGATTTGAACTGAGTGCCTTCTCGATTGCAGCGCAGTTTTTCACCACTAGGCTAACAGAGCTCCCTAGTCTCCAATATTAAGTGAAACATGCTAATGGATGTTCAGGATATTCTGAATAGTTGTACTGCTAGGCCTCATGCCCTCTACCCCCACTAATTGCAGTGCACTTTTTCTACCACAACTTCATCCTTTTAGTTGTATTTGTTAATAAAATACCAATTGTCTCAGCTACCTAGTTCGGCTCTAATACTACAGGTTGATGGCTTTAATAAACAGAAATTTATTTTCTTACTGTTTAGGAGGGCTAGAAATCCTAATTTGGGTGACAACACTAAAGGAATGTTTTCTCTCAGAGAGGGCTCTGAAAGAATGTTCTCGTTCCTTGGTGCCTTGGGGATCTGCATGTACCATGGCCTCTATCCTCCCTAGCTCTGCTTATTGGCTGGCTTGCTTCTTTAACCTGCTCTTTTAGATCTCAAAAGAGATTGATTTAAAACACACCCTACGTTTTAGCACAACTATGAAAAACCCATTCCATAGCAGGATCATAATAAATGAAGAAAAAAAATAATGAAGTTGTTTAAGATTTCATTTCACTTGGATCCATAGATAACACTCATGGAAACAGCATTCAAGAAATAAAAATATACATGTCATTGGGCCAATTTGCTTCAGAAGGCTTCCTTAAAGCCAAAATGTTACTTTGAGGACTCAGGTTTGCCTCATCAGTGCTAAGGTGCTTTCAATCAATTGACTCATGAGAAAACTGGGTCATGAGTAAGACCAAAGAAATGTTGCCTCTAAGTTGTGGTGTTAGCAAAGAATGAACAAACCAAGGACTGGCAAAAACTAATATCAAACACATGCTGTCCAGTTGATTCTTATTCACAGCAACCATCCACCAGCTTTCTGAGGCATGAATCTTTATGGGAGGAAACTGTTCATCTTTTTCTCAAGGAACAGCTGGTAGATTTGAACTCCCAACCTCTTGGTTACAGTACCCCTTCAGAAGAATATAAAATCTGTCCTGCAAGAGATACAGCTAGAATGTTCCTTTAAAGCAAGAAGGTGGGTCTGCATCTCATCTACTGTGAACCCTACTAGGCACTAGGTTTTGCTGAGGGGGAGTGGGAGGCAGACTGCATTGGTGGCATCATCAAAGGGGCAACTTCAAAATGATATGAAAGTTTTGTGCAGTGTTATTTCAGTAGATATTCATTAGCTCATAAATAAAATATCCTTATAACTACTTGAATACATGTGGCTTCAATCCACCAGCTGCTCTACGGAAGAAAAATGGGCAATTAACTTCCGTGTCATTTACTGCCTCTGAAAACCCACAGGAGGGTCAATTATGGGTTGGTTCTGACTCAAACGTACACAAGAGCAACAACATATCTACTTATTACAATAAAAACCAAATAAATTCACCTTAACTTTAGCAATATTTCTACAAGGCTAATAAAAGCTATTACTTCTGAACCTTCTAATGTATTCCACTAAGAACGCTCATTATCATACAATATTGTAATGATACGTCAAGTCACATGGTTTCACCACACATGCTACAAGCATATGGTTGTTTTCATTGCTGTCAGTGTTTTTACTGTTTCTGATTTTGTCACCTTTTGGATTTTAACTTTATAATCTTGTAGTGATGAGTTTTGTGAACTTTTTTGAGAATGAACTCGGCATCAGTTACTAATGTTAATAATGTAAGTAACTATCAGTTAATAATGTAAGTAATAATGCTTTAATTCAGTGTAGAAAGATTATAAAACAATGTGTTGACAATGTGAATGAAAATAGTGTGAAACACAATGTATACAAACTTTGTAAGCAAACCAATAAAAACAAAAAAAAAATGTGTTGTTAGTATTCAACTCTTAAAAAACAGTAGATTGTAAGCCATTTTCAATTATATTTATATTCTATTATTAAACTTGATAGGAGATAATATTCAAGATTCTGTAAAGTCTGGTAGGCGAGAAGTCCACAGGGTTCGGGGTGGTGGAGGAGTAAGACACTAGAAGTCAGCATATTGAATGTCACTAACTCTAGTGACGTACTCTTATTGTTGGCAAGTGCCATCAAGTCTGCCACTGCTCATAGCGACATCGCAAACCACCACAGATTGAACATTGCCCTAACCTCTACCATCCTCACAACCTTCACCATGCTCAAGCCACTGTTGCAAATATGGCATCAACTCATCTCATCAAGGGTGTCCACTCTTTCTCTGACCCACTACTTTTCTAATCACATTGTCTTTTCCGAGGACTGGCCCTTCCTGACAATATATTCAAAGTATATGAGACCACAAAAGTTTCATCATTCTTGCCTCTAAGAAGCAACCTGGCTGCACTCTCTCCAAGGCACATTCGTTTGTTCTTTTTATAGTCCATGAGATATTCAATACTCTTCACCAATACCACAATACAAAGACATCCTTTCTTCTCTGATTTTCCTTATTCATTGTCCAGCTTTTGGAAGCATATGAAGCAATTAAAGATACCATGGCTTGCATTAAGAACATTTTTGTTTTTAAAATTGCATCCTTGCTCTTAAACCCTGTGGAGAGGTCCATGACACTAGATTTGCCAAACAGAACATGACTTTTGATTTCTTGACTGCTACTACCTTGGGTGTGGATTATAGAACCAAGTAAAATCAAATCCTTGACAACTTCAATCTGTTCTCTATCATAATGCCACTATTATGAGGATTTCTGTTGTAGAGACTAATCCTTGGGAAAGGGCATCAGCATGCTTGGTCAGTGAAAAAGATTAAAAACTTCAAGGGGATTGACTGGCAAGGTAGTTAGAGTAATGGATTAAAATTTAGCATCAATTGTATTGGTAGTACAAGACTTGGCAAGGGTCTTTAGAAATCAAAACTGACTCAAAGTCATGTAACAGTAACAGCTCAGGTGTTATGAGTTATCATACAGATAGAAAGATACAGAGAACTCTGGTGGTTTAGTGGTAAGGAGCTGCACTGCCAACCCAAAGGCATTCAGTTTGAATTCACTAGCTGTTCTTCAAGGGAAAGATGGACAATCTCCTCCTGTGTGAATTACAGCCCCTGAAAACCTAATGGAGGGTCAGCTATTGAGTCGGTTCCAACATGAGGGTACATAACAGCATTTACAGATAGAGATATATATGTGATGTTGTTATTTTGTGACGAGGAATAAGAACTGATTCACAGTTGACCCTCCAGTAACTCTTCATAGGCTGTAAATCACATGGGAGGAAACTGGTTATCTTTCTCCCACAGAGCAGCTAGTGAATTAGAACTACTTCCTTTTGAATTGGCAATATAACTCCTTGCCCAACAGACCACCAGAGCTCCTTACTTTATTATTGTTATGTACAGTCAAGTTAAAACTGACCTATAGCTGACCCTCCAGGGGGTTTTCAGAGGTTATCAATCACACCAGAGAAGAACGCTCATTTTCATCCCATAGAGCAGCTGGTAGATTTGAACCATGTACCGTTGGGACTACAGCACAGTTTCTTACCACTAGGCCACCAGAGCTCTTCCTATGGTGGTAGAAGACATAAAATGGCCGTATATTTATACCACAATCATATAAAAGTCCATAAAAGAAAGTGATATGTTATTTCCATTAAAATGAAAAAGAATAAAGGACTTAATAAATGAGGGGGAAATGCACACATTACTAAGTAAAGTATATGATCGTTAACAAAAGTGTTTTGAGAAATTCTCTATTTCTCAATTTCTCAAAATCCCAGAAGGATTGTACATTTGGACTGTCTACACAATGCTCTCAAGTTACTGTGAGATAAGGACTGAAAATCACAGAGACTGCATTATGAGCACAGACTGTAACATAAAGATGACAGAAAGGAGACTTTTCTCAAATATTTGTAGGTAGAAAAATAAGTATATTAATACTAAAAGAAAAAGCTAACCTGTTAAATTTTTGTATCTTTTCTAAACAACCATTAACTAGTATTAAACTCATCAAAGAAATTAAGACAAATGCTGTAAGTCTTTAATCATCTCATATTGCAGGGGGGAATATTTTAGAAACAAATTCCTGAATATTTTCCAAATACTGAATGAAAAACGCTAAAATGGCCACTTCGCTAGTCTTGCTCAAACGAAGAATCAATTTTCTCTATCAGGACAAGCGCATTTAGAACTGCATTCTCACTAACATGGAAAGCTTTTTCCGAGTGTCCCACAGCTGGTGGGTGAGCCTCCCCACAGCTGTCTCCTGACGCAGCGTTTGTCGTTAGGTGAGTCACTTTCAGAGTGAGCTTTACATCTGAGGGCCGCTGCCATTAAAGTGCCAGGATTAATCTGCACACTGTGTGGTAATATTTTCATCCAGATTAATGACTCCTTTTTGCCAAGGCACTTTATTTCTGTCACTAGGGTCTCATGCTATCGTACAGCTCTCCACAGATAGCACTGGCATTTTCTATACTCTGCTCTGATCATATAATGCATGCGCATTTAGAATCATCAGAAGCAAACATCACATTCCTCTGCAGCATAAAAACAGGCGAACAAAAAGACTTGCTAAGCAAATTGCCTGTCTCAGTGCCTCCTTGATAGGAAAAGTCAGGAACCTACTTAAATATTTATTTTTAATTCCTCTGGCTAAGATTCTGACATGCAAAAATACAAAATGCATAGCTCTTTAGTGTCAAGTGATGTCCAAAGCAACAGGCAGTGTATCTTACATGTGGGTCATCTGTACAGCATTTTGTAAGGCAGTAAAGGGGTTTAGCCTTCTAGTACCTATGAGTTTACATCCTCTGAGACATCTCAAAAAGTCCCTTTCTAAACTAGACAGAGTTTCTTTCCTTTTCCTTTCTTCCACTCATTCTAATAATATGCAAAGAAATAAGCCTTTTTTGTTACTGTGTGTGATGTATCAAGTTGCACCAAAGTAGAGAAGAAAAATACCAAAAATAAATTTGCATTTAAATTTCTTACAACCAAATATCTCTTCAAATAAACCCAAGTAATTTGCAAAAAGAAAAAAATATTTTTTTAAATATATCAAATAAAGAGTAAATTGGAAATGCATAACTTCACTTAGTCATGATAACAGTAATTCAATGAACAAAACAACAAAGGAGATCTAAGTGAATAAAGAAGCCCAAAGAAGAATCAATGCCTTTGAACTGCGGTGTTGGAGAAGAGTACTGACTATCCCATGGACTGCCAAAAAAACAAACAAGTCTGTCTTGCAAGAAGTACTTCTTAAGTACAAGGATGATGAACCTTGACATTACATACTTTGGGCATGTTGTCGGGGGTGGGGGGGGGCACTTCTTGGAAAAAGTAATCATGCTGAGAAAAGTGGAGGGACAGAGAAAAAGAGGAAGACCCTCAACAAGAAGGACTGACACAGCTGCTATAACCATGGACTTGAGCAGAACAGAGATCTTAAATATAGTGTAGAACAGAACAAGGTTCAGACTGGTTGTTCATAGGTTGCTGAGCTGTAGTTATTAACTTAATGGTACCTGATAACAACAAATTACTTTTGGTGTTGCAAATGGTTAAGCACTGGCCTACTAGTCAAGAAGGCTGGTATTCTGAACTCAGGAAAAGGTGCTTAGGAAGACAGATCTGGTGATCTGTTTGCAAAAAGACACACTCTTGAAAGCCATAGGGTGTATTAATAGCTAGCCCGTGCACAGAGCTGCCTAAAGTCAGTACCGATGGGACAACAGCTGATAACAGCAATAATGAAATACCCCCTCCTTCACTTTCTACTCCAAGTAACCTTTCAATATTATTTCACCAATAACTAATAGGAAATGGGCTCAAAAGAAACCAAACAAGTTGAGTACTTTGAGTTACTTTCTTTGCAATCAATCCACCCTGTGGGTATCCTTATATCCTGGTAGCTACCTGGCAATTGGGATGTTCCTCTTAAACCTTGTAAGGGCCATACATACAATGCTCCCCATTGATGCTGAAGAAAATAAGTTTTAATAATTTACTTTCAAACTACCATGACTTGTTTTGTATGGTTTTCTGAATACTGCTAAAGACAGGGAGCTGGAGGGTGGGAAGACGTGTTCACAATATAATGCATTTTCTTTCAGCAAAGCATCCGGTACCCACATAGAACTAGTCTCTTTGCAAAGGGGCTCCTGTATAAAGTGTAGATCTCTAAATGCAAATCAATAGTTCCTGTTAACATATTCTTTTTAGTGATCATTTAAGTTGTCCTTTTTTCCTAATTATAAAAATTATGCATATTCATTATGCATTATTTGAAAACAGCAAAGACTAACGATGCAAATTTGGAAACAGAAAAAGGATAATGAAGCAAATACAACCCACCTGAATGGCACCGGCCAGT
This sequence comes from Elephantulus edwardii, assembly GCF_000299155.1. Taxonomy (NCBI): domain Eukaryota; kingdom Metazoa; phylum Chordata; class Mammalia; order Macroscelidea; family Macroscelididae; genus Elephantulus; species Elephantulus edwardii. The sequence goes on from NW_006399843.1 coordinate 7,724,624, forward strand.
GTCAACCATCCACTGAAAACAGTTTTATGACGTTTATCCTCTCTCCTTGTTTTTATGGACTTTCAACACCTTTATCTACACATACGTTTTATACATTTTAATAATCTAATTTAAAAGGATTATCCAGCTATTTTCTCATTTGAATTTCTGTGGTATAATACATTTGCATCATCTCTCCTCTCCAAATTCCTGGGGGGGGGGGGGAACATAGTAAGACTGTCTCCAGAAGGAGATATTTGATGTGTCCATATTTAAGTGAACTTTCAATATAAGAAAATGTTCCACTTTCCCAATGAGATAATGTTCTATTTAAAAAAATAAATAAGGTGGGGGGGTTTATAACTTGAGTTTATTAAAATTTTATGACTTGGGCTGAAATAGTTGAATGTCTAGGTAGAGTATTTATTTTATTTAGTTAGATGTGCATGCTCAGGATCAGATGGTATATTATACAGTGTATTTAATTTACAAAAGTGCTTTGCTTTCTCTCCTCTCACATTTCATTTAGAATTTTACTCAAACATTTCCCATGCATGTAAGTGTCTTTATTATCAATAGAGTCACTTTTTAGTGGTATTTTCCTTAGCAAATTATCTTCCCTTTTAGGTCGTTTGATACACAGTACATTTAAAATTATGTTTGCTAAGCACTAGTTGTTGTTGTTGTTCTTGATTGCCTTCGAGCCAAGCACGACTCATAGCAACCCTATGAACAAAAGGCCTGAAGCCCCTCGACAACTATCGACATTTATTTTATCAACATATAAAGTTCATAGAGTTTCCAGAGGCATGTTGTTTACGAAATGGATGCCACTCCTGCTTCCAAACCTATCATAGTATGTTATTGTTGTTATATGCCATTGAGTCGCCTACAATGTATGGTAACTCTAAGCTCTGAACTCTTCCGTGTTCTGAGCCAGTCTCACTAATTCCAAAACACCAACCCCCACTGCCCCAGTTACTATATCAATCCATGTCATCTAGGGTCTTCCTCTCCTGCATGTCCCCTCCACCCTTTCAAGAACTTTGTCTTTCTCCAAGGACCAATCTCTCCTGGCCACATACCCAAAGTAGGTGAGGCAGAGCTTTAAAACCTAGCCTCCAAGGAGAGACTTGTTTTTACACTCTCAAAGACAGATTTTTTTCTTGGCAGTCCATGGTATGTTTTGTAGGGTAAGTTTTTCCTACATCCTGTAGGCAAGTGATTGTGACCTTTTGTAACAAGGCCACTTAGGGTATTATTTTCCTGTTCTTCAAACAGCTTGTTTACAAAAATATCTGACTCTCATAATCGCGGAGTCATACCCAAATTATGAAATTTGTGTTAAATTTCCCAGCCAAATGACTTCTTTAAAAATCATAAGCAAGCATTCAAGAGGGACATCGTGACTGTTCAAAATAAAGTAATTGGGAAATTGATGTGTACTGAGAGTCTTTGTAAGAATTTGAATATATATAATGATTCCTTGGAAGGATAATATTTTTGGGATAAATTCTAATATTAAGAGCACATATACTGACAAGAACACATCAATTGCTCACAGTAATTTAACTCGTGTCTGTATGCACATGGGGGGGGTGTGTGATTTTTCTGTCTCGCCTGGTTCACTTGATTCCAACACTGAAAAGACAATGATAGCAGTCATATTTTTGGACAAATGACAAACTGTTTTACAACCTCTAGAACAAGAGGAACTATCCTGGGGTTTGTTCCATCCCATATGGTAGCCACCAAGCACATGTGGCAACTGAGTGCGTGCACTGAGGCTCGATGAACAAAGAATGGACTTTTCATTTCAATAGTCACATGGCCTATCAAATATCCCACCTGGTAGTGCAGTTCTCAAGAAAAGACATGCATCTCGGTCTTTAAAGCTCACCGACACTTAGTAGCATGAGTAACTGAACCTTATATAGTCAAGCATTACAAATTTCATAAATGAATACTATGAAGGAAAAGTTTTCATCCTTAATAAAGGCTGTCAAAGAATCACTGTAAACAATAGAGATGTTGCTGTTTACTTTCGAGTTGTAATCAACTCATAGCTGATCCTCCAGTGGGTTTATAGAGGCAAGAAATCACAAGGGAGGAGACTGTCCAGCTTTCTCCTGTGAAGCAAAATGTAGATTTGAACCACATGCCTTTGGGTTGTCAGCACAACTCCTTACCACTAGGCCACCAGAGATAATCCTATGTAAAAGATCAAAATGTCTTGAAATGCCTAACCTCACTGCAACGCTGCCTCTACAGGAATGCAACCTCTGCAATCTAAGCATGTAATTCCTGCAGCTGGGCAAATGTGAACATTAGAAAGTTGATCACTTTCTTTTTAATGACTTCACAGAGATTCTATGAGTCTGGTTCATCTGTTCCTCAGAGCAAGTAATAGGAAATGGACATGTGAGATTTTATAACCCAATTTGCCGTAAGAATGCTGCCAGAAGATGCATGGGTTAGTTTAACAAAACACAGTCACCATTTTCTTTGTAAATTAATTTTTAAAACTAGGGAGAAAAATATCTCAGATGTTGAGAGACCAGGACAGCTAGCAACAGACAAAGATAAAATATGAAACTCTAGCACCACATAAAATTCTGAACCATTTTATTAGTCATTTTGGTGTCCTAGAAATTCCATAATGAAAGAAATATATTTGTAATCATACAACATTAACCACTGAAACAGAATTCAACCACCCACTCACATGAGATTTCTGATTTCATTAATATCCTCCCAGACTTCACCCTGTCCATAAGCATTGATTAGGCAGAAAAAAACAGCAGTGTGTCTGATGTGGCATCTGACTCTAATATTAACTGAAAGGAGAGGCACAACTAAAAATCGAGCTATAATACATTATTCTGAAATGCTGCCACAGGAAAAAAGACATCGCACTGATTCCATCTACTTCCATTTTCTTTGCAACAAATCTGTCATTTAAGACTAAGATGTTAAGATATGACTTATCCTTGCTGAAGCCATCTTCTTATAAATGCAGATCTCCCAACAGGCTTCACAGCACTGATCTCTTCCCACAAGTTGCTCCTGATTCAAGCAGATAATTTTATATTCTTTAATCCAGTGGAACTGAGTAAGTTCTTGGCACTTCAAAAGGAATTATGGGAACAAAAATTCACTTGCCAGACAAGTACAGGTAGGGGTCTAGTCCATCAATGGTAAAACATTCTTTATATTAACAGAGAGGCCTCCTAAAGTACTGAAAAAGGGGGAGATGACAACAGAGAGATGGCTCTGGAGCCTTAACCACACACTGCACTTGTGAGAAAGATTCTGTTTCCTGGAACACTATACTTTACTATGGCTGCACCCTCAATGTCGGTTTTGTAGCTGGCTATTCTGAATCCAATACTAATGTCTGAAGGAAGAGTCTGAATCACACAGAATGAATCCATGTCACCCTGTTAAAGAACTCAAAATTAATTCTTAGCTATGTAACTGATAATTATACTAACAGGGGGAACACCCAAAAAAACAACTAATGAAGAGTTCTGGTCTCTAATTTCACCTAGTCAATCTAAAAATGTGAAACAAAAACAATCAATTATGATAAGCAATATGTTGTTGTTGTTATGTGCCATCGAGTCGCCTGCGACTCATAGCGACCCTATGTACAACAGCCCTAAACTCCGCTCTGTCCTGTGCCAATCGCACCGTCTCTGACATCCCAACCCAATTATCCCAGTCACCAAATCAATCCACCTCATAGAGGGCCTTCCTCTCCTGCGCCATCCCTCCACCCTCCCAAGCATGAATGTCCCTCTCTAAGGATCGGTCTCTCCTCACAACATGTGCAAAGTAAGTTAGACGGAGCCTCAGAATCCTTGCCTCCAAGGAGCCACCCGGTTTAACCCTCTCCAGGTCAAATCTGTTTGTTTTCCTAGCAGTCCATGGTATTCTCAATACTCTTCTCCAGCACCACAGCTCAAAGGCATCAATTCTCCTTCTATCCTCCTTGGTCATTGTCCAACTCTCTGATGCATAAACGGGTGACTGCGAAGACCATGGCCTGTATCAGACGCACCTTAGTCTCCAGAGACACACCACTGCTCTTCAGCACTTTGGAGAGGTCCCTAACAGCAGATTTTCCCATGGCAATGCGCCTTTTAATTTCCTGGCTGCTGGTGCCAAGACTGTTGACTATGGAGCCAAGCAAACTAAAGCTGTGTACAATCTCAATCTCTTCACCATCCCTCCTGATGCTGCCAATTGGTCCAGTGGTGAGAATCTTTGTCTTCTTGACATTGAGCCTCAATCCATATAGTAGGCTGCAGTCCTTGACACTCTGCAGCAGGCACTTCAGGTCCTCCTCACTTTCAGCAAGCAGGGTTGTGTCATCCGCATAACGCAGATTGTTGATAAATCGTCCACCAATTTTGAACCCACATTTCTCCTCATAGAGCCCAGCCTCCCGGATAATCTGTTCTGCATATAGGTTGAAAAGGTATGGAGATAGGATGCATCCCTGGCGTAGGCCCTTCCCAATTTTGAACCACGCAGTGTTCCCTTGCTTTGTTCTGACGACTGCCTCCTGGTCCAAGTATAAGTTTCGCATTAGAACGATCAAGTGTTCTGGGATTCCCATTCTTCTCAGAGTCAGCCACAGTTTGTTATGATCTACACAGTCAAATGCCTTTGCATAGTCAATGAAACACAGATAGACATTCCTCTGGTATTCCCTGCTTTCAGCCAAGATCCATCTAACATCAGCTACAATATCTCTAGTACCACGACCCCTTCTGAAACCAGCCTGGACTTCTGGTAGTTCTCTGTTGATGTGCTGTTCCAGTCATTTTTGGATAATTTTCAGTAAAATTTTGCTTGCACGTGAAATTAGTGAAATTGTTCTGTAGTTTCCACATTCGGTTCGGTCGCCTTTCTTTGGGATAGGAACAAATATCGATCTCTTCCAGTCAGTTGGCCAAGTGTTCGTTCTCCAGATTTCTTGGCACAACTTGGTGAGCACGTCCAGGGCAGCATCTGTTAACTGAAATATGTCAATTGGTATACCATCTATTCCTGGAGCCTTATTTTTGGCCATGTCCTTCAAAGCAGCCTGAACTTCTTCTTTCATCACCATAGGCTCTTGCTCATATGTTGTTTCATGAAATTCTCATGAATAACTCAAAATGAAACAGAGACCAAAAAACCAAGAAAGAATATCATTCACTATCTATGAGACCAAACAATGATTCTAAAACAGAGATAAGACAATGGCAGAGGGAAAACTAAGTTACTGGAAACATAATAATCAGAATGTAAAAACATACATGTTGACATTTTACAGGAGTAAAAACTACAAATGAAGAATTGATGTAGGAATTGTTAAAGAAGGACTGAATTTGCTGTACAAACATCTACCAAAAACAAACAGTTTGACAAAAAAAAAGAAGACGAAGAAGAAGATCACTAACTCTGGGACAATTATAGATGTGAGAAGATCAATAAAATTCAACCCCAACAAACATAAAATACGTAAAATCATGCTATTATAATAGTGCTAAAAGACCAGTAATAAAAAGAGAAAACCTTAAGAGCAGTCAGAGAATGAGGCATTATATATCATGTGTTATATCAAAATAGAGATATTTTTAATTAGAAATATTGAAAGTAAAAGGTAATGATGCAATATCTTTAAATGAAAAGAAAATTATCAACCTAGAATTACTCAGTGACATTGTAGTTTAAAGAATTCAATATGAATTATAATAAATGTTCAAGAGCGTCATAAAGAAGAGGGGGGGAAATACCAGATCAAAATATGGATCTACAGATAATAATGAAGTACACATAGTAAGTGGAAGGGTAAGTATGTAAGAATATTTTGATGTTATTTAAATATTTTAAAAGTAGAATTGACTACTTAGACGAAAATAATAACATATGCTTAAGTTTCTAACATATGTAAAAGCAAAAAACAAAAAACACATTACAAAAGTAGCACACAGGTTAGGAGATGAAAATAAAAATACAAAATACAAAATGTAATCAGAAATAAACCATAGCACTCCTTAGAAGCCAAGATGGTAACACTCATCTCACTTAAGCCTATGAATGAACAAAGACACCAGGGATGGGTTAAGTGTGTTGGTTTTGTTGTTAGGTAATGGCCCTGTGAATAACAAGTCTGAACCTTGCCCTATCATGGGGATCCTCACCATGTCTGGCAGACTTGAGCCCATAGATATAGTCACTGTTTCAATCCCTCCTCCCTTTACCATCAGCAAAAAAAAAAAAGAGGCAGATTTTCAGTGAGATGGCTTAAGCGCAGCGTAGACAGTGAGGATGCTGCAGGATCCTGCAGTGTTTTGTTCTGTTGTACACAAAGTTGCTCTGACTTGAAGATAGTGTCAGAGACCGTGAGAATGGCTCAGGAAAGGGCAGGGTTCAGAACGCTGGATTCTCAACAGGGTTATGCATAGGGTCACTGGGAGTCCTAGGCGACCTGATGGCATATTAACAGTGACAATGGCACCTTACAACAAGAAAATTTTTAATCTACTGAGTGCTAGATGCCCACTTGTAAATGGACTTTCATAAGTTCAAAAATGCTGACCCTTGAGTGGATATTCAGAGGCAATCACTCACGGGAGGAGAGGGCTCATCTTTCTCCCTGAGAACAGCTGGTGGAGGCTAAGCATGCACCTCTGTGTTGGCAGCACAACTCCTTAACACTAAGCTACCAGAGCTCCCTTAAAAGATCAATAAGAAGTAAAAACAGAACTATAAAAAAATCAACATAATAAATAAAATAATATAAAAATATGTAACATAAAAAGAAGACAAGCAAAAGGAAGAACAAAGGACAGGAGAAATAAAAACAAGCAGTAAAGATATTTATTCTAACTTAAATAATTACATTAAAAGTAAATGGCCTAACTTTCCTGATTAAAAGACTAGAGACTGTCATGTTGGATTTGATATTTAAAAAAAAAAAAAAGAAAGATTCAACGTCAAGAAACAATATTTTTTAATCAAAAACAGCAAGTAACTTAGTATTTTTAGAGGCTTCTAAGTTACTTTTCAACTCCTGATGATGCATTGTGACAGCTCAGACCTAACATCACAGGGCTGTGGAGGCAGCTGAAAAGCGCAGGACTCATCCAGTGACTCTGTGGGAGAAAAGGCTTAGGGATCCACTCTGCAACGACTACAGCCTAGGAAGCGCATAGGGCAGTATCACTCTGCCCTATAGGTCTTAATCAACTAGGGGGTCCAAACAACAACATAATCAATTTTTCCAGGAGAAAGTTGCCATGTTTTTCTCCTGCAGCCTTCCAAGTGAGTTTTAACCACCAATCTTTCAGTTAGAGCTAAGCGCTGCTTAACCTTTGTACCACAGGGGAGCTCTCCTCTAAAAGGATGAAAAAACACACTGTATCAACACTGAAACCCAGTGCAAATGCCTTCCTTAAGCATTTATTATGTACCTTCAGTGGCTGGTATACTCAAGTGTGAAATCTTGCCAATGAATTCACACTACATTGATTAAGAAGGGTACTGAGACATGCTCCTGTGCCATTTATTTTTAGTTTCAAAAAAGAACTCATTTATGAAAGTATAATTTATTGTTACAAATATCCTTTAGTAAGATCCATACAATGTATTTTTCAGACTTTAGTGCCAGGAAAATGTCTGCATTCCATGGGAATTCATGTGCCTTCTTAAATCAGATAAGTACTATACAAGCCAAAGGTTTCTCTGTCTTTGCTAACAGAAAGCACAAAACTAAATTTAGTGCCAAATTCCAAAAATAAATTAATCCTAGGCACTTAGAAGAATTTTCAATTTCTCCTTTTAATTGGTTTTTGACCTTTCCAACAATTGTTTTACTTGCATTGCAGTATTAGAAGCTACTATAATTTTTTTTTCTTTGAGCTGTGTTTTATAACAGAAGAAATTCTAGGAGTCAGATGTGACTTATTTGTTCCAACTTATAAAAGGCATGACCTAAATCAGACATTAAGTAACTTCTCTCAAGTTCCACTTTATGCCATAAACAAAGAGCAGCACTGATCACATTGCTTCCACCTTGAGAATCTTAATACAATGTAAAACTCTCCAAACTGTAAAACACAAAGCAAAGCTAAGGTAAAACGAGGTTAAAATATTATTCAAATTTTAGTACTGTGATTTTTTAATAAACCAAAATCTGGGCTTTTGCTGCAGTTCGTTCCAAGTTAACTAACTCCTATGCTTTTCATTCTTGACAACAAATCAATTAAAACATAATAGCTCCATATAGACCTACCATGTGCTCTGAGAGAACCCGTAAAATGACCAGTTTTGAGTCAGATTTCAGAACTCTGAATGCAGACAGAAGAACAAGAAGGAGGGGAAACCCCGGAATTGTATTATCAAGAGAGCTTGTATGAAAGAAGGCATAAGCCAAGCCAGGCCTAATTCACACAAGTATTTAAGATGTGCCCCGGAAGGTTTGTGAATTCAGGTATGCTCCCGTTACTCCTTTGATTGTCAATTAACATTTCTGCGTAAGAGGAAAGAGAGGGAACAAGGGTACAAGGACACAAATTGCTCTGATATTACATCAAATGCAGAGTTGCCCTAAAGCAAATCTACTCCAGTACCTGGCATTCTGCTCAAAGTGATAAACATTCTTCCTCTGGCCTCAGGCAGAGCCTTACTTGGGAGGTTCACCTGTATTTTAGTATTCCAAGGGGTCAAAGACAAGCCACTGCCTAGTCTGCACTGTGGCGGTTGTTGTTACATGTCCAGTGGACTAGGAGTTCCCACCACTCTATGAATACAGATTTGAACCTTTTGCTCTGCCCACCACAATTCTCATGGTCACGTTCATGGTCAAACCCACTGCAATCATGTCTATGTCACTCCATCTCAGTGTAGGTCTTCCTCCTTTTCTCTAACCCTCTATATCTCTTCCAGTATTGTGTCTTTTCCAAGGACTGGCCACTACTATGTATGAACAAGCTCAAACTACACAATATCAAGCTTCACCATCTTTACTAAGAGGCATCCAAGATGTCCTTCCTCCAAGACAGACTTGTTTGTCCTTTTGGCAGTGAAGGGGTATTCAATACTCATCACAGACATCAGTAGTGTTGTGTTGTGCACAATCAAGTCGGAACAGACTCATAATTGACCCTCCAGTGGGTATTCAGAGGCAGTAAATCACATGGGAAGAGACTGCTGATCTTTCTCCCTCAGAGCAGCTGGTAGATTTGAACCACATGCCTTTGAGTTGGCAGCACAATTCTTTACCACTAGGCCACCACAGCTCAACACCAGCAGCAGTCTTTTCTATTAGGAATGCATCAAGTGGTAAGTATTAAAGAAAAAAAATTCAGAAAGTAAACACAAATAAGAGGTGGCTCATCAAGCAGAGTCATTCAAGAAAAATAAAGGAGACTCTCTGAAGGAAACTGGAGGTACAATTTGAAGGTGAAAAATTCCTTTTTAATCAGTGAGTCTCAATATCTTAAAATTTATCAAAATCAGGTGCAGAACTTGTTAAAAATGCATTGTCAAGGCTCAACCTCTCAGAGAATATAGAAATGTGTCTGATACACTCCAGTTTGAGGATCTTCAATGATTTCACATTGTGCATTAATCTTTTAAGGCAATGGCAGAATGTAGGTCAGAGACAGATCTAGAAACGCTATTAGAAGGGCTAAGAGCTTTGGGCGATCTGACTGGAAGGGCGAGGATGGGTAAGGAGAAGACAGAGAATCTCTCTTGAGGTAAGGCTTCCATCGAACAGAAAAAGTATTGTGTTCATTTAGATTGTACTCTTAAAGCCCCTCAAAGTCACATACTGTCAGCTCCTAGTGTGCAGCCATTCCTGGAATCTTAATATCAAGTATTTTGGTTAATAAAATATAGATGCCAGGGCCCAATTTCATAATCTTCTGTGCAGGTAACTTGTATGTTCTAACTTGGCTTGCTGATGATACTTGCTTAGTTGTTCAAACACAAATCTGGTTGTCATTATGATATACTTCTATGTGATTGTATCAGTTGGCTTTAAAGTACAGGAAGGTAATCACCTTCCACAGTGTGGGTGAGCCTCAGCCCATCCACTGACAGCACGACATGTAAAAGGGAATTTCCCCAGGGGGGTGTTCTGCTTCCAGATTCTGAATAGATCTTTCGCCAGAATTCACTCAGTCTTTACTCTTCCCATTGCCTAACCGACAAATTTGGAACATAAGCCTGCAGGACATCTTTCTCCAGCCAGGTGCCTGACACATACGGTTTAGACTTGCCAGCCACAACAATCACATGAGCCAACTCTTCGAAGTAAATCAGTCTCTTTCGCTTATTCTTTCTCTCCTATTTATTTGACTGGTTCTTCTGAATGAGAAGATCTGAAAGAAAGGTCAAGCATACTATCTTAATCAAGTTACTTTGGTGATTCCTATAACAATGAGGCTTAGGACTATTATTTTATAGAAAGACTAGACTGCCAATAGAAAAGAGTTCCAGATCAAAGTTCTTGAGTGTACCTCAGAAAAAAAAATTACTCCCAGTTTTACCTCTCATTTTCTCTGGTCACCTGTAAGCCCACGGTCAGTTTTAACAATTTCCTACTTGGCTGTTAATTTCTTGCTGGGTGTCATCAAGTTGATTCTGACTCATTGCAACCCTGTAAGACAGAGTGGAACTACCACGCAGGGTTTCTTAGGATGAAATCTTTATTTACAGAATATATCATCACGTCTTTCCTCCTCAGAAGCCACCATGGTTCCCAACCATAGATTTTTCAGTTGGCAGGCCAGCTCTTCACCACTGTGCCACTAGGACTCCTTCCCTGTTAATCTACTGTTGTTACTGTGAACTGTGGAGTCAGAACTGACCCATAGCTGACCCTCCTGTGGGTTTTCAGAGGCAGTTAATCACATGGAAGGAGACCGCCCCTCCTTCTCCCGCTGAGCAACTGGTGGCCTCGAACCACATGCCTTCGGGATTGCAGTGCAGCTTCTTGCCACTAGTAGAGCTTCCTTTGTTTTGGGTGCTATTATTAATAACATTAGAGAACAGAGTGGAACTATCTCATAGTGTTCCCAATGCTGTAATCTGTCCACAAGCAGACAGTCATGTGTTTCCATGAACCCCCGGTGGGTTCTCATCACCAACCTTTTGGTTAGCAGCTAAGTGCTTAAGCATTGCATCACCAGGGTTCATTCATGCTAGTCTACAGAAAACAAAGGGGGGGGGGGAAACACCAAAAACCCAAAATACTGCCAGCAAATAGATTCCAACTCATACCAAAACTCCATTGGGTTTAATTTCTGAGACTTTAAACCCTTATTAGAGGATTTCCCTCCTCCTAGTAGAGTGACTGGATTAGGACCCTAACTTTCGTTAGTAGTCCTGTATGCTATGCACTATGCCACTAAGGAGCCTTTCCCGTTAGTCCAGAGAAAAGCAGCAGTGTCTGCTGTAATTTAGGTTTGAATTCTTTCAACAATAACACCCCCCCCCAAAAAAAAAGTAGAAGAAGAAAGTAGTAATGAAGTAATCAGGGGATGTAGCAATTATGAACATACTGTGACAATGAAATGCTATGAATCTGTGAAAAGAAACAAAAAAGAAATTTAAATATCACTCTGGGAGGATTTTCAAGGGAGAAGGACAGGCAATCTCCTCCTCTTCAATTAACTGCCCCTGAAAACCCTCCAAACGGTAAGCTATGGGTCGCTTCTGACTTGAAGATGCACAAGAAGAAGAACATGGAAGGATTTCCAGTACATACTGTTGTTGTTGTTGTTGTTATGTGCCGTCGAGTCGTTTCCGACTCATAGCGACCCTATGCACAACAGCTCTAAACCCTGCTCTATCCTGCGCCAACCGCACTGCCTCTGACACACCCATCCCGATTACCCCAGTCACCGAACCAATCTATCTCATAGAGGGTCTTCCCCTCCTGCGCCGTCCCTCAACCCTCCCAAGCATGATGTCCCTCTCCAAGGACCCGTCCCTCCTGGCAACATGTCCAAAGTATGTCAGATGAAGCCCCAGAATCCTTGCCTCCAAGGAGTAGCTTGGTTTAATCCTCTCCAAGATGAATCTGTTTGTTTTCCTGACAGTCCATGGTACATTCAGCACCCTTCTCCAGCACCATAGCTCAAAAGCATCCACTCTCCTTCTGTCCTCCCTAGTCATTGTCCAACTCTCTGATGCATAACAAGCAATTGTAAAGACCATGGCCTGTATCAGGCGCACCTTAGTCTCCATAGAGACACTATTGCTCCTGAGTACCTTTGAGAGGTCCCTAACAGCAGACTTTCCCATCGCGATATGCTTTTTGATTTCCTGACTGCTGGTACCAAGAGTGTTGACTGTGGAGCCGAGCAAACTGAAGCTGTGAATACTCTCAATCTCTTCGTCATCCATCCTGACGCTGCCAATTGGTCCAGTGGCGAGAATCATACATACTGTTAGCTAGTTAACATTTTTTGAAGTGTAAAGACTGTGTACAGGATGCTACCAATTACAAAAGAGTGTATGTGTGTGTGTGTGTGTGTGTGTATATATATATATAAAATTTAAAACACACATATATAAAACTAAAAAGTATCCTAATGAAAGATTACTTCTTAAAGAAGAGAGACTATAACAGGATAGAGGAAGGGATAGAATTCAGACTTCTCTGAATATACATGGTTGATTTATAAATGACTTATTTTATACAATCATTAAGCTAAATTAGATTTTTCAAAAACCTAACAATCAAAACTGTAGCATACAGTGGGTGGGATAAACATACACAGAAACTATTTCAAGTGACTTCCTAGCAAAGCAATTTGATTGCAGATTCCTTGAAAGAGATATAATCTAAGGGGGGGAGAAAGTAGAAAGTGTCAGCAAAATACAATCTTAAATTCTTTTCAGAAATCATATTGTTATAAGTAGTGTTGTTATTGTTATTCTGAGATTGTTGTATGTGTATAATGAGATAGAGCAAATGAGTAATTATATTGGTGTCATTAGGAACCAGGATTTTTGGCAAGAACAAATGGAAATGCAAATGCATGATTTAAGTAAATGCAAGATGCTCAATTTCAAGCAAAAAATGCAGTCTTGAATTTGAATTGGAAGAATCAAAATGAATTCATCTTGTATCTTATCTTTAAGAAAACAATAATGCACTTCCCAGCTCTGTACATGACGGAGATCTGAAAACAATAACCCACCAATAAGAATGAGCACCCCCTGATGATGAGGTTGTAGTTTCCATCCACCAACCACTTTGCACTAAAAGGAACAAGATATTAAGAGAAATAATAAACTTTATATATGAGACAAAGTGGCTGGACGGCACTTAAAAACAATAACATCAACATAGAGAGAGAAATCAGCTGGCCCAATGGACAGAAAGCGATGCTACCAAGCCAAAGGTGGGTGACTTTTAATCTGCAGCCCTCGGGCCTGTCTTTCACTGTTTTTGTTCAGACATTCCTCTAGGTCATATAGCCCTGGTGTACAAGTTGCCATACAGCGGTAACTTGTGGTTGCTGTGAGGCTGAACACTGTGACACTGATGTGTCAAATGCGTTAATGGTTGGCTACCCAATGCAGACAGAGAGTGGGGTGGAGCTCCCCAATTAAAACAAGCTTGGAAGGAGGAGTGACATTCACTTCCATAATAGCTTGCCTCCAGAAACCCTGCAGAGAGGATGAAAGACACCCAAGTGTTGAGGACTCTCCTTCATAGGGTCACTATGAGTCACCTGGGACTCGACAGCACTTAGCAACAACAACAACAACATATGAGACAAAAAGACAAACAAAAAACATTTTATAAAATGAACCTGGAACATTTCATTATATTAAGGAAGGGAGATGTTATGGAAGTTATGTTTTAAACTTTAAAACCAAGGCAATATAGATACTGGTGAAACTGGACAAACAGGAATCCTCGTTCACTGTTGATGTATTGCTGCTGCTGCTGCTGCTGTTTACCAGTGAGTCAGGCCTCAGCCACAGCAGACCCTCCAGCAGGTTTTCAGAGGCAGTCAACCACATGGGAGGAGACTGTCCATCCTTCTCCGGTGGAGGAGCTGGAATGGTAATTCATTGTTGATAAGTATGTAAAATTGTACAGACACTATAGGAAAGAGGTCATTCATTCCTCAGAAAGCTGAACAAAGAATTATGACATAATCCAACAATCCCAAGCATAGGTATTATCTCATAAGGTAATTCTACATACATCTAAGAACAAACCTTGGAAAGAAGGGCTAAGGGATTAAATCATTCACAAAAGGACAAGTACTTTGTGATTTCATTTACATCAAAAAAGTGATTGTTCACAAAAGGACAAGTACTTTGTGATTTCATTTACATCAAAAAAGTGATTGGTGTGGTTGCTGTATACTGTGGAGTTTGAATCAACTCATCACTAACCCTCCAGTGGGTTTTGAGAAGCAATTAACCAAATGAGAAGAGATTGTCCATCCTTCTCCCATGGAGCAGCTAGTGGATTAAAACCACAGGTCTTTAGGATTGCAGCACAGCTTCCCACCACTAGGGCACCAGAGTTCCTTAAACAAGCGAATAGAAACCAAGTTATTTGTGCTTACTAGTGGACGGAGATTCTGCTGAAGATTATCCAAAAATGACTTGAACAGCACACCAACAGAGAACTGCCTAAAGTGCAGGCTAGATTTAGAAGAGGCCGTGGCACAAGGGATATTATAGCTAATGTCAGATGGATCTTGGCTGAAAGAAGAGAGCACCAGAGAAATGTGTTTCATTGACTCTGCAAAGGCATTTGACTGACTCTGTGGACCACAACAAACTGGCTCACTCTGAGAAGAATGGGAATCCCAGAACACTTTATTGTGCTTATGTGAAACCTATATTTGGACCAGGAGGCAGCTGTCAGAACAGAGAAAGGAAACACTGCATAGTTCAAAACTGGGAAGGGTGTCCATCAAGGATGTGTCCTATATCCCTATCTTTTCAATATATATGTAGAACAGATTATCTAGGAGGCTGGGCTCTATGAGGAGAAGCGTGGCATCAGGATTGGAGGTAGACTCATCAATAATTTGTGTTATGCAGATGACAACCCTGCTTGTTGAAAACTGAGGAGGAACTGAAGCACTTGCTGCAGAAGGTCAAGGACTGCAGCCTTCAATATGGATTGAAGCGCACTGTTAAGAAAATATTCTCACCACTGGGCCAATTGGCAGCATCAGGATGGATGATGAAGAGACTGAGAATGTTAACAGCTTTAGTTTACTTGACTACAATCAACACTCTTGGTACCAGCAGCCAGGAAATTAAAAGATGAATTGCATTGGGAAAGTCTGCTGTCAGAGACCTCTCCAAAGTACTGAAGAGCATCAATGTCAGTCTGGAGACTAAGGTGCACCTGATACAGGCCATGGTCTTTGCAATTACTTGCTATGCATCAGAGAGCTGGACAATGACTATGGGTGATAGAAGGAGAGTTGACGCCTGTGAGCTGTGGTACTGGAGAAGAGTAATGAATATACCATGGACTGCTAGGAGAACAAACTAGTTAGTCCTGGAGAGGGTGAAGCCAGGCAGCTCCTTGGAGGCAAGGATTCTGAAGCTTCATTTGATATACTTTGGACATGTTGCAAGGCAGGATCAGTCCTTGGAGAGGGACGTCAAGCTTGGGAGGGTAGAAGGACAGTACAGAAGAGGAAGCCCTCGATAGATGGATTGATTCAGTCACTGGAGTAATGGGGATAGGTGCGTCAGACACAATAAGATTGGCAAAGGATACAGCAGGGTTTAGGGCTATAGTATATAGGGTTGCTATGAGTCGCAGGCAACTTGATGAAACTTAACAATGACAACAACAAGAACAACAGAGGAAGAAGGGGAAAAAAGATTTTGTGCAGAGAGCACTGGGTTTATGTTATTATTTTTCAGTGTCATCTAGTGAACTATAACCCAAAGACACCCTATATACAGTGAACCTGAACCCTGTTCTATCCTGCACCTCATCATCTCTGAAACACTTGGGCCCACCATTACAGTCACTACATTAACCCGTTCTGGTGAGGGTCCTCCACTCTTTCACTTCCTCTCCACCTTTCCAACCATGATGTTCTTTTCCTTTTGAGTTTACATAAATAGTGATGAAATAGTTTGAGAAAGGACAGTGGGAGTAGTTGCATGTCTTGGAGAATACAGTCAATGTTATGGAATGGAATGTTCAAAAGCTGTTGACATGTTTTATCATGGATATTCTATCATGAACAAAGAATTAATAATTAATCGTGCCTTCCTGCACTTCAAGGCAAAAAAGATGAATGGAAGTTTCTCATTTATTCCAAACAATAAAAATATATGTTATATTTTGAAATCCTCATTTAAATAATAAGGAGCCCAGTGGCATATGCGTAAATGTTGATCTGCAGCCCTAATGGTCTATTGTTGTTGTTTGCCATTGAGTTTGAACCAAATTATACCTGACTTCCAGGGGTTTTCAGAGGCAGGAGGAGACTGCCTACCCTGCTCCCACAGTGCAGCTGGAAGATTTGAACAACATGCCTTTGGGATTGCAGCGCAGTGGCTTACCACTAGGTCACCAGAGCTCCCTGAAGGACAATTACTGCCATCGAGTCAGAACTGACTGATAGAAATTCTCTGCTGGGTTCACAGGGCTGTAAACTGCACAGGCGATTGTCCATCTTTCTCCTAATGATGGATCTGAACTGCCAGAGAGGTGCTGTCTTTGGGGTTAGCAGTGCAACTCTTCCCAGGGGTATGAATCTATGAGGTGCTCTGGAGACAGAGAGGACATCTCTCGTTGTAAAGATTTGAAGCCTCATAAACCGGACAGAGTCACTAAACAGCAACAGGTTTGGGTTTGTGCGGGTTTTAAAAAATTACTTAAATGATAAACCTAAGAAATTCTTACTAGCAACACACACACTTTAAAAAGGGATGACATTATCTAACAACCCGTAACATATTCTTGTCCTTCACCTACCTCACACAAAATGAAAGAGAAATCAAGACTGAAAGTGATATACTGCTAGTTTAATTTACAATAAATCAAGAGGCAAAGAAACAAGTTAAATAACATTAAGAAGATGGAATAAGCAACATTAGATTGGAGGAAAGTCTGCAGAAGAAGCACTCAGATTTTGTCAATGAGTTATAAGCAAAATAAGAAATGGAGAGAAAAGCTGTAAGAAGAGATTTGACATTTACCAAACAGCTGTAATTCTTACACTTTAATTAATATATAATATAACCATGGGGTTTTAATAATCGCTTGATAATATTGATAGAAAGGAATTAATGTTAACTTATTTAGGTGTGAAAATGGTGTTGGAGATTTCTTTGTAAAGAACACCTTTCTTTCAAAGATACATACTAAAATTTTTGTAGAAAAAAAATTATATACTATCTATATGCTTGAAAACAATACATAATGAGACATAGTATGTGACAGTACATGATACATAGATTATAGGTGAAATAATACAAGCCGTGAGCTGCTAACTGTTGGAGGCGAAGGATGGAAATGTGAGAATCTGATTATTCTGATTTTCCATGTTTGATATCTTCCATAGGTAAAAAAAAATTACTGATACCAAAAACAAACAAATATACAAACTCTGATGTTACAGGGTGCATCCTGAGTTACCATTGGGAAAGAAAGAGAAATAGTAATTCTGAGAAGTAATACGGGAGGGCCCTAGAGCATCAGAAAAGTTCTCTTTCTTAATCTGGGTAATGTTTACTCAGACACTTACTTAGTGTTTACTTACAGAGATGTACATGTGTATTTTGTTCCCCTGCCCAGTGGTAACTTCAACCAAAAAGTATTAGTATACAGAAATCTAGACTACTATTCAGCAATATATGCAGAAAATATATTTGATTTAAAAATACTTAATAATTTGCAATATATTAAATATATTTACATCATATTCAAGAAACTAATGGACACTGACCAAAATTTTAAAATACATGGTTAAAGTTCTATTGTAGCCTTTAATATTGTCATGCAGTACATACTGAAAATACAATCAAGACATACAAAACACAGAAAATATACTACTACTAATAACAGTTATTGTTTTTATTGCCTTCAAGTCAAGCATGACTCATAGGGACCCTATGAACAAATGGCCTGAAGCCCCTCTACAGCTTTGACATTTATCAATGTTCACAGAGTGTCCAGAGACATGTTATTTAGGAAGTGGATGCCACTCCTGCTTCCAAAATAATAACAGTATCAACTATTTATAAAAATCTCTATGATACACTTCTTGAGTTAAAGAGTAGCTATATAGTCTTTATTCTGTCAAATTAAATGAAAATATTTGTTAAGATAGGATTTCAGGGGAGCTCTGGTGGCCTAGTGGCAAGAAGCTGCACTGCAATCCCAGAGGCACATGGTTCAAATCCATCAGATGCTCTGCTGGAGAAGGAGGGGCAAATTTCTTCTGTGCCGGTCAGATCTAATTTGATGGTACACACACACAAAATAGTATAATATAAAAGGTTTAAAAAAGAATTTAAAAAAAATATTTCGGGAACGTGGAATTTATGTTAATAAGAAGACCAACTGGGAAATATAGAATGACAGTGCTGCCCCAATTTGGGGGGAAAAGTAATTAAAGCCATTGAATTGTATCTGTAGACATTGATCAATTTGTATATTTTGTTGTGTACATTTTCTACAGCAAAAAATAAAACAAGTAATTTTTTTAATCTTACAAATACTCTACTTTGGCTTATATTATTAATTCATATTTTCTGGCATATTGTCCAATATATTTCATTATTGGTATATTGAATTTGAATCCTGAGTCACCTGTAAGTTACATGACACTGAATAAGTACTTAATCTTTTAAATGCCTTAGATTGTAAAATTACAAATCAATTAATAGTTTATCACCTCTGGACACTGTGAGAATGAACTGAGATAGAACTCTTAGCTTAAAGATTGGCAGATAAAATCTGCTCATCAAATGTTATACAATTATGACAATTGTCATTTTAAAATGCTATTTCTCTGCAATCTCTCCCTTGATAAAATTTCAGCAGGTTAATCTAAAAACGGTATGGTGAGAGATAATACAAAACATTTTCCTGACAAACCCCAAAAAGTTGTTGGTATTTAACAACACATATATGTTGTTGCTGGATGACGCTAGGTTCTATAGAACAGGAGAACATTTACTTACATTTAAGTGTGAAAAGACAACAGTATAGAAGTATGGTGTGATGTAACTAGCGGTTAAGAATTTGTTCCAGAAAAGCTATTATCAAATCATAATCATAGCAATTGTTTCAAGTTGGGAGGAAAAAAGTACAACCATTTCCAGACTTGAAAGTTTAAGCACAAAGGCTGATTTAGAAGAAATTATTCAATAGCTATAAAACCAGTGGTTGAGAGAAATCAGGTCATGTAGCATAAAAACCCACGGGAAACCCACCTGAACCAGAGAACCATGAAAAGGACATTAGCTGCTGTCTGAAGCGGGTACCACTTACCTGCGTGTGTGGAAACAGTGCAGGGCGCTGGGGATCCTCTAGGCTATCACCTTAAAGCTCTGGTCTTGGTCTCTCTCTGATTCTCCATAGCTCCTCAGAGCCCATGGGACTTCTAAAGTACTTAAATATGTGGTATATTTTGACAACAGCATGTTTTATATGTCATTTGTCATCAGCAAACTTTAGACAAGGTTAATGAAAGTTCTGTCACTTTAATGTCTAGCCAGCTTTAAATTACAAATGTCATGCGCCATGACTAAAGAAAGGGCACTGCAATAATACCATAAACCATCCTCTCCAGGGACATACAGGTAATTGCAGAGCTCATTAAAAAACTGTTTTAATTATTAATTGACCGTGTCAGAGTTGTCCTTTGAAGTCAATTTTCTTTCTTTCTTTTTTCTCTTGCAAGCATTATGATTTCAAACTGACCTACAGAACTTTGTGTCCCACCAGAAGAACTGGTAGGCATGGCCGGGGTTGCTCTCAGTAACGTGCTTAGTGAGGAAGGAAAACAGTGGACCACTTTCTGAGAAATTTTGCATGTGGGCCAATCACCACAAAGTAACAAATCACAAGGCCAAACAATAAATTAATAAATAAAAATTCCCAGAAGTTAGGGCAAGATCTCACTGCCTCCCTGACCCCTGGTTTAATTCCCTACCTTGATGATAATAAATCAAAGACTAAAAACTTTTCATAGGCATCTACAGTGTGATATTATCAGGGCTCAGGCTAAAGTTATGAAGGGAACTGCTAGCTAAACTCCCTACTCAATAAATAATTCCAGAAATAAACTGCTTACTGTCATCAAAGCTGAAAAGGCATCATTTACTATGGGCAATAGTGAAAACTCATTAACTCAAATCTATCCTTAGATTCCACTTCTCTCAAGTAAAACTCATGTGTTTCTGAATGGATCTGGAAAATAGAAAAAAGAAAGGGTATGGCCACATCTGTATGAGATGTCAAAGGCACGCTTCAATGACTAATTCTATATTTATAAAGAGAGAACCATCCATAATGTCAGGTGACGGCATCCCCTTCAATTTATTAGCAAATTAGACTTTGACTAAAAGAGAAAAGAATGCCTCAAAATCTAGATCTTAGGAATTAATCCAGTTTCCCGTGAACACCATTTTAAAAACAATTATTTCCAATCTTAAGTTAGAATGATTCATTATAGACGAACATCTGAGATGAATTTGTCTGGAAGGGAGCTCTGGTGGCCTTGTCCATAGAGGGCTGTGCACTTACCCAAAGGCCTGTGTCTCAGCCACTTTCGAATTCACCAGATGCTCTCTGAGAAACAGAGGGTAGTCTACTCCAGTGCAATTTCAGACTGAAAACCCAGTGGAGGGTCTGCTATGCAGTTCCAATAGGACAGCAGTGAGTTGTCTTTTGCTTTTGTTTTTTTAGCTTATATCTGGTAGCAGTTCTCTGACACAGAGTCCTCTTACAACATAACCCCCAACAACTGACATCCTTACAGAGTTGTGGGAATGCAATACAGAAGTCAACCACACATAGTTCCCATCATCACAAACACTGATGCCAAGTTTGTCCACAAAGCTTTCAGGGCGAAGTGCCTTGCAATTCAAGCCGGGGATCAATTTATGGACTCAGCTGTTGTAAATGACCACTCGGAGAAAGTAGCCCTCCCTGTTTGACAGCATCCACAGGACCAGCGGATCATCTCTCGGAACGTGAAAATGAGGTAAGTCCATTTTGCCGAACTGGCTGCACTTGAGAATTAAACAGCAACTACTATAGAAATTGCTCTCATTGAAGATCCAACACCTGATTCTCCCTGGCTACCTCAGGAACAGATGGACAGACGGGGAGAACTCATTCCACCAAGATTCCTTGCTTGACAGAAAATGGAAGAAACAAGGGTGCAGAGTAAATGACTAAAAGATGTAAGTACTTGCCCAACACAGAAATAATCCAGCAAATACACAGTAAGAAATGAAAGTCTTTCTCACAGGATCCCCCCACCAAGGCTCACAAACCAGAGCTGCTCAGAAATAGTCCATGAACTAAGAATAGTTTTTGTATTTTTTTAAAAGGGTTGAGATTTGAGGGAAAGTGGTATATCATAACATATGAAAATTATCTGAAATTCAAATTTTGGTGGCCAAAAATAAAGTTTTCTTGGCACACAGCCAGGCTCATTCGTTTACATATTGTCTCTGACAGCTTTCTCACACGACAACAGCAGAGCTGAGGTGTTGTGACAGAGACCACATGATCCACGGACCCTAAACTATTTACTATCTTGTCCCTTAAGAAAAAGTTCACCAACCTCTGTTAGGAGGCCGAAAATCCTTACCTCAAAAGGCAGAATAAGCGAGCAGGCCCTATGTTCACTCCTTCAAGCAACTCTCATCTTTAATAATTTAAAGACTTCTCCAAAAGATGGGATTTCACTCTGAATGATAACTACTTCTAGCTGGAGGGTGTAGGATGAGCGTTTCCAAATTGATTATAAAGTTCTGACTCTGGTATACACATATAAGTGCAATACAATGTACAATATTCTAATTAAATTGAAGAATGGCTGCACAAGCCATGTTTCCATTAGCCAGGTCTTATTTGATTTAGCGGCGGTAATGAATGCTGAATCAGGTTAGGGTTGTTAAGCTTATCTGGCTTTGCCAATCTACTGAAATTAGGATAATAAAACTGAAGATATGTAATATTGAAGACATTTAAAAAGAAAACTCGTTTATCCTCAATTAAAATATCCACAAGACTGACAATAAGCTTATTACTCCTCCCCACAGATAGGTTACATTGAAGAAAACAGCACTTTAAAAAGAAATTTGGTTCAGCCGGGAATGATGGTGTTACATTTCAGAAGACCAAAAATAGCCTCATTTTCCTGTGACACCAACATTTCACACATTTGTAGAGGGTGGAGAGGGGAACAACAAGAGACAAAACACAGAAGCTCAAAATATTCACTAACTGACAAAATGCTGCACTACATTTTTGGCTTCAGTAAAGTGAAAATTCCCTACATCAGTAGGGAAGAGGTAGTGGTTGAACTTCACAAAACGAGCATAAGCTAGGTGGGCAGGTTCAAGAACTGATTTCTTCAAGCCACTGGGCTAACTGTGTGGTTACCAGCTCTGGTCCCCTCTACCATTTTAGATTAAAAAGGACACTGTGGCTTAGTTCATCTTTCGGATTTTAGGAGTTTATTGACAGAAATCTATCAAAAATAAACTCCATACTGAAATGGTATAAATCATCTCTAGAAGTTACAAGATACAATATCTTTACTAATATTTGTTTTAGGCACCAATTACTTTTATGAGTGAATAATAAAACCAAACTCTCTTCTAATCCTGACATAAAGACTATACAGTAAAATCAGCAGGTAATAGGCAGATCAATGGGGGTGAAAACAACCCATAATATGAAGTAAAAAAATATTGATTCCTTTGGCTTGAGTCCCACACATTCAAAACCAAGCAGCTAAACACTGAACTCAAAAAGAAAGACATAGTTCCTCTACTTATCCATTTCCCATAATTCATAAGACATAAAAGGAATGTCATAAATAAGCCAAACTGAAACCAAATGGAGAACAATCGGGGGCGGGGGGCAACAAAGTATAAGATGTCAAAGAGAAGTTTCCCAAAACTGCACTTACAGGAGCTTGATGTTGAATGCAGGCAATTCACATCCCTCACTTGCCAGTCCTGATTATTCTCTTAAAAGTGCTACAGTGTGCTATCTTCAAAATATTAAACCATCCATCAATGTAAGTGATCCCATTAAACAATCTCGGGGTTTGCCATCCGGCTGAATGAAAATGAAACCCTAATGATAATCTGAAATGGGAACTGAATGATTTAAGGGGAAAGAGAAAGGAGTCCACGATTTTTCCGAAGGCAAATAATAATTTTGATATTTTTTTTCTCTTCTGTCACCAAAATATATAAACTGAATAAGGAAGCATTGTTGTAAGGTGCTATCAGTAAGGCCCAAATTTACAGAGTCTTCCACGTACCACATATGGAGGAGGTCACTGAATATCCTATGGGCCGCCTAACGAACAAACACGTATGCCTGGGAAAAGTACAGCCATAAAGCTCCTTAGAGGCAAAAATGGTGAAGATTTGTCTCACATTCTCTAGGCAAGCTGCTAGGAAAGGCTATTCCTTGAAAAGGGACATAATGTTGGGAGAGACGGAGGGTCAAGGAGAGAAAGGAATACCCTCAAGCAATGGTCTGCAGCTATAGCTGCAAGTATGTCAGAGATGATGATGATGATGATGATGATGATGATGATGGCGGCACAGGATCCAATAGGGTTCAGATCTGTTGTTCACACAATTGCTGTGAATCACACAGAATGGAACCTAACAACAACATGCATGCCATCAAAGTTGCCCATGTACAACAGAATGACTCTCAGCCTGATAGTCCACAACTGAACTTTTAAAATAAACAAACAAACAAAAGTCTAACGCACTGCTATCGAGTTGCTTCCGGCGCATGGAGATCCTCCATCTGGCTTCCAGAGCTATAAATCTTTACTGGCAGAGACAACTCAACTTTCTCCAATGGATCAGCTAGTGGACTCACTCCACTGACCCTTTGGCTAGCAGCCCGGCACACAGTAATGGACCACACCAAATATTTAAAACCAAGGCAATCAGTATTAAAGACAATGGTTTTCTAAGTCTTCTTCCTATTTTCAGTAACAATGAAAAGAAGGCAATGACTCCTCATAATTGCAGATAATCAAGCAAAGGATAGATGATCACATGTATATTCAGAAAAGCAGATTTTGGATAAAGATGATGAACTGCTGTTGGTGAAATTCAAATCTCCATCAACTAAAGACTAGACTGGGTAACTGTGGTATATTCACATAATGGAATACTACGCAGCACTAACAAGTAATGATTTTGAAAAATAATACATAACATGGGAGAAGCTAGAGAGCACTATGCTGACTAAACTAACTCAGGCACATGAAAACAAACACTGTATAAGACCATTATTGTAAAAAATAGAAGGATAACCAATAAGATGTATATGGTTATCCAAAGTGGAAATGGGAGGGGCAGGGGGACTAAAAGAGGAGAAGGGGGATCATAGGTTCACAGAGTTTGGTGAGTAGAAGGAAAGGGTAAAAAAAAAAACAAAACAAAACAAAAAAACAACAACCAACAATTTATAAGAATGAAACATAATTTAATAAAAGATGAACTAGATCAGATTATAAATTTTCATCCTGAAAATATAGTATCATTTAGGCCACATAACATGTAGCAATTATAAAGATTAATTACTTTAAACTTAAATAAGAAGATTAATATTTGCTTTAAACACAATTGTTGTTTGAGTGCAGTCACAATTAGTAGTACTTTAAAAAAAATAACATATACCTCTTACAAATACCAACAGTTTCCTTTTACACAAGTAAATAGGTGTTATTTCTTAATAATACCTAATAACAGAAATGGTCATTTACAGGACCACAAAAATGTAATTCCAGAAGAAAATCACAAACACCACATGTCATCCAGCAAAAACCTCTTCCAACAAGTGAAGTAAAAATAGATAAACAGACTGTTAAATAAATAGTGAATTAGTTACTAAAGAGCTCTGACATGCACAGTTGACCTCACTGCCACAATCACTTTGTCAATCCATTTCACCCAGGGTCTTCCTCTCCTGTGTTGACTCTCTACCTTCCAAAGCATGATGTCCTTCTGCAAGGACTGGCACATAACAACAACAAGGAGATCTGGTGACACAGTATTTAACAAACTGTGCTAACCTATAAGGGGTGTATCTCTGGTGGTTTGAAAGCACCAATGGCTCCTTGGTAGAAAAATAGGGAGTTTCCTTTCATTAAGATTTACAGCCTCCTCAGAAACCCAATGGAAGGTCACTATGAGTCAGAACCAACTGGAGGGATGTATCAGCAAAGGATAGCAAAAGCAGCACACACATGGTATAAAATGATCTGGGTTGTATCTCAGTTGCAATTTTTGCTAAGCTGCCTAAGCTTGGGAACGTTCCTCAACCTTTCTGAGCTTCAGTCTTCCTGTACTTAATATATATCTACCTCCTTGGGTTGTTGGAAGGATCACAGGAAGCTAATGAAAGCAGTACTTGACATACAAAGTTGTTGTTGTTTTGTGTCAAGTCCCTTGCAATTTATAGAGACCCTACATATAGCAGTCCTGAAACTTGCCCTTTCCTATGCCAGTCTCACTGACTCCAATACACCTGCCCGCATTGCCCCCATTGGTTACTGTATCAATCCATCTCATCAGGGATCTTCCTCTGTGGTCCTTCCCTCCACCCTTCAGAGCATGATGTCCTTCTCCAAGGGCCATCTCTCTCCTGGCCATCTGTCCAAAGTTGTAAGACAAAGTATGTAATAAATTTTACTCTTTCCTCTCCTCAATTAAACACATTGTTTCTCAAAGTCTGACACATGAGATGATTTGAATTTGACATGCAAATAAAACTTGAAAAATTTTACATATAGGCATTTTTAGTAAAATGGCTATGCAAATAAAACACAACAAATCACACACTTGTAATTTCACAACTAATTACCTCTGATATGGATGAAACTAGGTTTACAAAAACCTTAAGGGAAGTATTACAGAAATAATTGTATTGCTTACAGTACATAGGTGTTCTTGTCATCAAGAAGCTTGCAGCCTAAATGTTGTGCAGACCAAAATGAGCAAAAAACTAAACATCCTGTAAAAGAAAGCATTCAGAGACATATATGGGCCATACTGAGGAAGTGCTGTGTTAAAAAGCCCCTCTTTTCTTGACTTTTTTAATGTGTAACACATATAAAAGCTCTTTAAAAATAAATGAGTTTAACAATTGTCATGCTGAGTTGTAACATAAGCTGATTTGGAAGTCCTTGTATAGTAGCATGTCAGGGATTTGTAAGTAAAATCTTCTCTTTGAATTATCCAGGAAATCATTATTTTGATACCTTTGTTTTCTGTATAGGAAACAGAAAACAAAGGTTTCTGCTGGTTTAACAGCCAAATCACTCAGGACACTTGGAGCAAAACAAGGAACAATCTACTTAAAGCTCTAAGATCCAGGAACTCCAAATGGTTTTAGATTTCTGCAAGTATCATCCATAGAAACTACACATGCAGCAGGAAAAAGCTGAATTTGCATTTGAAAATAGAGTAAAACAAACCAAGTCTCCTTTTCAATGGAAAAAGGTAGTAGCAAAGAAAGAAAGAAACAAAGCAAGGGAAATAAAAAAGGACTATATTTTCAAAGGAAAACCATACACTCCTTTAAAGCACTCACAAATGATAGGTCCTGCATAAAACTCATACTTACCTTTAAAAAAATATTCTCTTGTATCATAATTCATGCAGTGCATGAACTTTTGTTTATTTAACTTCACATACAATTTTCTTGCATGATTCACTTTGAACATTTTAACAGCAACCCATCATGATGTACATAGTATTAGGATTTCAGGGGCTTTTTTTAAAAAAAAGAAGCTATATTGCCAACTGAAACTATGTTGAAAGTGATTCAATATGCAGGAATCATACTGTTCCAAAGCAGGGATGTACAAAAGCAAAAAGAATATTCAGTGTAAAAGGAAATATATAAAACAGAGTAACTGAAAAGATAACTAGCAGTGACATTCTCTAAAATACAATAAGATATGCTTCTATAGTTTGGACTGTACAAGGTGAGAGCATGTTAATGGCTAATTAGGATTCCATATTAGCTAATAGGCACAAAGAATAAAGCTTCAGCATATCACAAAATCACTTTGTCATATTGACATTCATTCCAACTGTCGCTACTGCATTGATTTTCTTAGGAGCCTTATGATTCAACTGGCTCTGAACCACAGTAAGAGCAAGGCCCACCTGCATCACTAGCTGTATCAGACTGTGTAATAGAAAAGGCGAGACAGAACTAACAAATCATCCTTTTTCCTTCACTACTTTTCTTGGAAATATGCACAGTGCCAATACAAACTGTTAAAAAAGTTGGGTTTGAGAGACTTTCTAAGATAAGAATTTTTAAAGTATAAAAAGCATTCCTCTCTTAAAAAAACCAGAGAGGCATAACCTTTGGGTTAATAGTGCAATTACCTACAGCTTTTTCTTATCAGTAATTTTATAAATGATATTTTTATCTTTTATATGTAAAGAAAGTATTATATATAAACTTGCAGACATGATGACATTAGGGGGAAAAAGCATTCCTCTGTTTCCTTTAAAAGCAGTATTTCAGTCTCAAGGACTTATTTTTTTAATTTTTTTTTATTCTGGTTTCTTTTGTTTTCGGCCTTTTGAGTCAATCATTCTTAGTTACCCTTGATATCAAGGGCTCCCAGCGAAGGAGTGAAAACAATGCCTTGGAAGCTCAGTAGGACCCAGAGGATTCCAAAAGAGTTCCCGGGAAAAAAAAATGGCAACTGATCTTCATCTTTGTAGAGAAGCACAAATCCCAGGTCATTGCCACTGGGTCGGCGGGCCAATGTGATAAGAGCTGCCGTCAATATGGCTATTCTACCTTGACTTTTGAATGTCAAAAATAATATGGACAGAATTGACTAAGCAGTCTCTGAGGTACTGCCTTTAAAATTTTTAACTTTATGGCCATTAAATATTGAACAGATAATTGGATTTATCCCCTTCAGTGCTTTATGGATGTACAAAGTACCTACCTTCTCCTGTTTTATTCAAATTAATGGTGCTCTTTTAAAGTGTCTGCCCTGAGTGCACAAAATAGTGGGCTCATTAAAAGGATGCTTCATCTTCTGCTTACCAACTCTTGTCTCCCTCTGCAGTGTGAGGGCAAAATCCACACTCACACCCAAAGCGGCAGGTGAGGGCAAATCCACTAGAAGTCACCGTTAAGCCTGGAGATTTCCTTTCCTAAACGCCGGTCTACAGCGTGATTTGGCAGCCGATTAGCTGTTATCGCCCAAACCCACAACACAGAACCCACTTATTTTGTTTGTAATTAAAACATTTTGAAACCCTTCTTTGTGACTGGGTAGTTGGCTGCTACATTTTTAAACACAAGTCTGGAGAACACAGGGATGCCAGTACCTCTCTAGGGATTAGCCAAATGAAACCTTGGATTGTGCAGTAGATGGGGAGAAAATAAACGCAGGGAAAGACTGTGCTGTTCACACTGGTGATAAGGTATTTCTATCAAGTATGACTAACACCTACAAACGCACAATCTGAAAATAACTCCGGCTGAGGTGTGAGTGGAAAGGGGTTAATGGAAATAATGTTTTCATTTTAAACAATATAAATCCACAACTGGCATTCCATTGGCCCATGACCTCTCTATGCCCAATCCTTGTTCTAGTCATTTGCTAGTGTAATTGAAACCTTCTTTGAGAGTCTTTAGATTTCATTTCATGTTTTGGGGACAATGCAGCTGAAAGACATTTACCATCCATCTTTCTTAACATTCCTAATCTAAATAGAAGACCCAAATTCAAGACTGTGTTTTTGATGGATCACTCACCATCCTAATACAGTAAAGCTCAAAGAGATCCTATTATTGCTTTCAGAACCCTTACAGAAAACATACATTCATACTCATTTTAGCTTTTACCACCTGGCTGAACAGTATATATATATATATATTTCTCAAGACTATGGGGTTTTTTTAAAGGAACCGATAGGTTTTCGATTAAAAAATTCAAAACAGCAAGATAAATCCACCTTGATATATTAAATGCAGGTGAGGGGGGAAGGTGCAAAAACAGGGCATACGAATGAATATAAAATTGGGGAAATACAATTTGTTGCTCCTGAATAAAATGCTATTGAGACACCTAAAGTTTTTCCTCAGTCTATTTTTAATATAGGTTACCATCTGTTAATTTCTCTTAGAGTTGAAATAAGCAATAAAGAAATATGTCCATCTAGTCAGCTAATGTCATTTACATGATTCTACCAGAGGGCAAACATCATTTCATTGTCATCTCCATTATTCTATCATATATACATTTAATGAAATGGTTTTATTTGAGGCATTTTAGAATGCATATGAGGTCTATTTAACCACTTATACCTAGGAAACATTGAAGGATTAAAAGAAAGAAGGGGGGCCAAAGACAAAACTAGTGGTTAATGTAATTAAAAGATTTGACAATCAGTTTGTCAGAATATCACTCCAACTATAAGAAGCCTCAGGTTCACAGTTCAAATAGGTTTCTCCAAGCAGTTAACAAGCTGCAAAGAAGTAGCCTCCTTTCATATGGCTAATTTCTTTAGCTTAAAAAAGCCACAACTGACCAGTATTAAAAATAAACAAAGCTGCCCGACAGCCCCCAGACACTAATTCTACAAAGTCCTTAGTGTAGAAGCTACTTTATTTCTTTCTCAGCACTGGGACTTTCCCTATATAAGAACAGGATAAAACTGGACACATTCAGATATTAAGATTACTTGGGGTACCTCTAACAAAATTGCCTGTTGGAATGAAAGGTGCAATTGGAAAGTTTGTTGCAGCCCTTAATTCTACCAATCAAGTTCTGTTCTGGAACACCATCTCACCTAAAGCTATCTAGCAGTACCTTAAATCATTCAAGATTAACTGTTTGAGTCCATCTGTCCACAAATCCCAATTGTCATTTTGAACAAAATGGGCTACTCCTCAGACTCCAAATATTTAGCACAAACGGGTCTGCAGATTTCATCCAAACCCAAAGTAGGAGAAAGAGCATTATATCCTACGTGAACTGGATTATTTATCAGCCTTCTATATTCATAAATCTTAAACCTTGTTTTTGTTTTGTTTTGAACTAAGCAAGTTGATCACTAGTAAATTTATGAAGGAGCAAGAGCCAAAAGCCAGGGTAGCAGGTGCATATGAATGAAGAACTTAGTCACAAAGATGTGTGGACAAGGGGTCTGAAGCACGTCTGGCTCCAGGCATGACACAAAGATTTCTTCTTTTCCATGATACAAGATATTTCAGGTGGCTGCAAAATTCAAGCATTGGTTTTGCTCCCTTTGAATTCCATAAAAGGCTGTTAGCTTTTTAAAAAAGATACAATATACAAGGGGATAGTTTTCAGCTTTAAGAGAATAAAGTAGATTGTGTTAATAATTTTAACAACTTCTACAATGTCAAAACCCTGCATATACCTTAAATGGACGATAGAATTTGGAAGTATGTTTATGTTCTTATGTTCTATATTTTAAAAATGGTTAAGTTATAAAGAAATAACTTAAAATTGAAAACAAATTTCAGCAAATGAATGCAAAGGTACTCCTAATTAATAAGATGACTACAAAGCAAGAGAAAATAATAAACTAATTTATGACCTTAGCAATTTATTACATAATCTTATTCTAGGAAAGTGTTGAGTAAGCACAGTAATCATATTCCAGACTTTTAATAATTAGATTTGTTTCCTGTAGTGGTATGGGTGAACATTTTATGATACAAAGAAAAAAAATTAATACTCAAAAACCAAAAAGTATCAAAATAACACAAAATAATTTGATAAAAAAGAATTAAAAGTAATAAATTAGAAGTTATTTAAAGGAAATATTTGTAAGTAAATACCAAAGATAGATAGGAATATGGCTGGCTGGATATAGACAGTTAGGCAGATAAGAAATAAAGAGAGGGAAGGAAATATGAGTCTTTACAAGATAATGTAAACTCCTGAGTAAGTGCTAGAGTTGGAAAAATATGCAAAAATCAATGAATGAGAAATCAAAGGGGAAGTTTTTGTAAAGGAATAAAATATTTGCAT
Organism: Elephantulus edwardii; assembly: GCF_000299155.1. Lineage (NCBI taxonomy): Eukaryota > Metazoa > Chordata > Mammalia > Macroscelidea > Macroscelididae > Elephantulus > Elephantulus edwardii. Next base: position 7,755,898 of record NW_006399843.1, read on the forward strand.
AATCTTAAAGTATCTCCCCATAGAGACGCTTTTTTTAATTGCACTATAAGAATATCAGATGCCACATAGACCAGATAAGCAATATTAATATCATCAATGAGGGACAGAAGGGTATGGAGCGTCTCTAGGTGACCGAGAAAGACAAAATACTAAAAACACACAGCACTTTTCCAGGCTCGCAGTGTGTAGGCTAAATCTAACCCAGAGAGAACACTAGACAAACCTAAAAAAGGATGGCACTATTTAAAAAGAATAATATTAATAATAAGGAGGACAGTAGAAGAATCAATGCCTTTGAATTGTGGTGCTGGAGAAGAGTACTGAATATACCATGGACCATAAGAGAACAAACAGGTCTCTCTTGGAGAAGGTGAAATCAAGTTTCTCCTTGGAGGCTAGGATTTTTTAAGCTCCTTCTCACACACTTTGTGCACATGGCCAGAAGGCACCAGTCCTTGGAGAAGAACATCATGCTCGGAAGGGTGAAGGGACAGCAAAGGAGAGGAAGACCCCGGATGAGATGAACTGATAAAGTAACTGGAGTAATGAGGGTAGGTGTGTTGGACTCAGTGAGACTGGCTCAGGAAAGGGCAGGTTTCAGGGCTGTTATACATAGGGTCACTATGAGTCACAGTGACATGACAGTACATAAAGACGACGACAACAACAATGTAAAGCGACTATATTATTTTAAAAAGTTAATAAAAGGCAAAAAAGTCTTCAGAATAATTTCCCTTAAAGGAGGCTGAGAAGACAGAAGAACTAAATATAATAATTAATACTAGACTAGATCATGAAATGGAGGGAAAAAAATCCATAAAGGACATTACTAGATCAAGTGGCCAAATTATGATATGAATAGAAGATTAAATCATTAAATCAATGATAAATTTCCTGAAGTTAATAATGTAGCATAGATAGCATGTTGTTGTTGTTGTGTACCACCGAATCGGAACCTATAGCTGATCCTCAAGCAGGGAGCAGATTGTCTTTCTCCCGCGGGGCAGCTGGTGGATTCGAACCGTATGCCCCTGTAATTGCAGTACAGTTTCTTACCACTGGGCCACCAGTATTAGAAATACACAAGTCTAGGTGTAAAAGGACATGATAGATGCAACCAAATTCAAACATGGTTCAGGAAAATAATGAGCAGAAAAAGGAGGAAATGTTAATACATATAAATTATAAAAAAAGCAAGTGGAACAAAATGTCAATAAGTGAATCTGTGTAATGTCTATGGGCAATTTTTGCATATTTCTGCAACTGCTTAGTACATCTGAAACTATTCCCAAAAATGAGATTTTTTTTTTAAAAAAGAGACCAACATCTTTCTCTTACACAGCCCAATAAATTTACTACGAGATGCAGTGTTTCTGATCTCATTACCTTAATTCTAGAAGTACTTCCTAAATGCAGAGAAGTGTCACACACAAAAGATATTTCTCATGGCATTTTTTTCCCCTGAAATAAGGAGAGAAAAAAAAAGCTAGACTGGTTCACTAAATCAGCCATAGTGCTCCTTACAAGCAAAGAAGGTGAGACTTCTGCTCACACCTTCGGGGCATGTGACCAGGAGGGACAGGTCTGGAGACGGCCATCATGCTTGGTAAAACAGAGGAAAACCATGAAGGAGATGGACTGCCCTAGCGGCTGAAGCACCGTAAGCACAGGAGAGGCTACGAGGATGGTGCAAGTCAAGCAGGGCCCTGTTCTGAGGTGCACTGAGGAAGAACCGACCAACTTATCTAACAATAACAATGACATACACACAAAAGGCTATTTTGTTGTTGTTGTTCTGTGCTGTCTGTCGTTTGTGACTCATAGCAATCCTATATACAACAGCTCTGAACCTTGTGCCAACCTTACTGAAAATCTCGTTAGCCCAGCCACTGAGTCAATCTATCTCATCCAGGGTCTTCCTCTTTTGTGCCGTCCCTCCATCCACTTAAGTATGACATCCTACGCCAAGGACTGATGTCACCTTGTAACATGCCCATACTATGTCAGACGAAGCTTCAGAATTCTTGTTTCCAAGGAGCAGCTTGGTTTCATCCTCTCTAAGACAAACCTGTTTATTCACCTTACAGTCCATGATGTATTCAAATCAAAGGCATCAATAATTCTTCTCATCCCTAGTCACTGTCTAGCTCTCTGATGCATAGTAAATAATTGCAAAGACCATGGCCTAGATCAAGTGCACTTTAGTCTTGTTGCTTCTCAGTACTTTGGAGAGGTCCCTGCCAGCAGATTTTCCCAATGCAATTCATCTTTTTATTTCCTGGCTGCTGGTACCAAGAGTGTTGATTGTGGAGCCAAGCAAGCTGAAGCTGTCAATAATCTCAGTCTCTTCAGCAACTATCATGCACAATTTGATGGGAGGGGATGGGGATGGTGAGGGAAATGGGAAAGATCTGGTGTTAAATCAATATATTCAAATTTTGTAACTAAACTAGTATAAAAATAATGTAAAAGCTAATGTATATGAATGATTGTATGAAGCACAATATAAATCAAAGATTATATAAAACACAATGTATATGAATGAAACATAGAGTAAAAGTATTATTATATGAAAATCAACAAAAAATATTAAAGTCTTAATAGAAATTATCTCTTTTTCTTAAGGACTTTCAGATGGCCTTAGTATTACATGTACTATGTGTTCACTGTGTATCCATCCAGTCAGTGAACAACTCTCCAAATCTAATCTGAGTTACTCTTATTCCCAAAAACAGGAACTAGAGTAGAAAAAGAAGAAGTAATACTAAGAGACGGTCTTCAAATGGAAACAATATTGTGGATCCACATATTCATGAGCCACTGAAGGCTTCCTTTCTCCTTATTCTGAGTCATAAGAAAACAGTGAGATTATTTTACACCACCTCTTCCACCCAATGTTACCCCCACTTCTCAAAAGGAGTAAAAGAAAAACCGTCAAATGTTTACAAGGATGAAACACACCCTAGTGGTTTCCCTGAAGCAATGTTCTAACCTGTTGAAAAAAAATAGGATGTTCCTATTTTTTTCAACAGCTGGAGGAGGAGGAACAATAATCTATTCCTGTACCAGTCAGATCCGATTTGACTATACATACACACAAAATAATAAAATAAAAAATTTTAAAAAATAGGATGTTCAGCAGCATCTATTTAAGGTGCAATTCTTCAGTTCCCTCAGCACTCGAGAAACTTGGTATTCAGAAGGTAAAAATGGACTAACTCCATTATTCTAATAATTCTATCCATTGAGCCTGTTTCAACATAAGATTCCTTGCGATATTCACTGAGATAGTGAGAGATCTAGATCTAGCAATAGAGATACAGATCTAGAGAAAGAGAGATAAAGATGAGAGAGACAGAGCGAGCAAAGAGGAAGATGAAGAGAGGATATTGAGAATGAATCTGAAATTTTCAAAGTAGGAGACAATGATTAGGTGTAAATGTTTAATTAAAAGGTTCAAAGGAAAACTCAAGCAGTAACACCATTCATTTTCTAACAACACACCAGTCTCCCACAGTCACTGCCAAAAGGTCAGGCTATTTAAAAAAAGAGAGAGTACTAAGGGAACTGTGTATATCAACACAAAAGAGGAAGTTTCTTGATTAAACAATTATTACAGCTCAGTTCCTGCTTAAGATACACATTTGTAAGCATTTAATTATATTTATTTCTTAATGTACCCTGGTTTGAATAATCTCAAACTTCAATGAAATCTAATAAACTCAGCCAATAAAATAATTAAAAGTCTTTTGCCAACTTCATTTGGATGGAAAAAGTCAAATACTTCATTTAAAATTTATGTGAGGCACATTCATAAGAATACACTAATTTCTCATTCAGATTTCAAATTGAATCAATTTAATGACTGCCGATAGCAAAGCAATAGGAATGCAAAAATGAAAGTCATACAATTGACAATTACCCAAAGTTCCTGTCATGTTTTATGAATCAACAATTGTCTCCAAACTTGAGAAAGAAATCAATGCATATTAGTGTCTAGCATCGTATAACCTATCTGTACTAAACAATAAAGAATGAACACAATTAGACCTACAATCTAGAGAATTTATCTGTTTGAATGAACAAAAACAAAGAACTTTTCTGATTCTATGTTCCCTTTCAAGGCAACACCGCTCTCTCTCACGGTTGTCTAGTTTACTGCAGTTTCTTCTTTGCATTAAGCTTTCTTTGTCTGTAAAATGATTACAATGGTTTTTCAGACTTGACTGATGAATGGTAAAGCAACAGAGCTCCATTCTGAAATATGAATGGCCTTGTAACACACAGCTCCACAAACCAACTGCAATGGAGTGTCAGAGAATAAATAGCTCTGGTGCCGTACTGGTAAAAAAGATGCACTGCAATTGCAAAGACAAGGGGTTCAAATCCACCCGGAGCCCTAGAGGAGAAGGATGGGCAGTCTCCTCTCATGTGATTCACTACCTCTGAAAATCTAATGGAGGGTCAGCTATGGGTTGCTTCCACTCAACGGCACACAACAACAACAACAAAGCAGCATTTTCAGAATCTAAAATTAAGTAAGAAAATAAAAAAAGGGTAGAAATAAAAGGAGAAGGAAGTGGAAAATCACTCCTCTGAAATTTCAGCCCCTATAGGGGAGGGAGCTCTCGTGTAGTCTACTGAGAATGTACTGTTAACCTTGCTGTGTTTCTCTAGTGGTCTGAACTCATCAGCCAGCCACTCTGTGGGGGAAGGATGGGCAATCCCTTCCTGTGGGATTGATAGCCTTGGAAACCCAATAGAGGGTTAGCTATGGGTCAGAGCCAACCTGAGGGCAATGAGAAAATGAAAAGTAAACTAAAACAACTCCCATCACTGTTCTTTGTATTTTCCTTTTAAAGAAAGCATAACAATAGGATTTAGTGTGAGATAGATTAAATTACTTCTCTCACCAAAAGACACACATGGTGAATAAATCTCTCACTCCACAGTTTTATCGCTTCCCTCTTCACCCTCAAATTACAATGTTTACATAAGAACTTTAAAAAAAAAAATAGCTATGTACATGCTGATACACAGGGACCCTTCAGCCAAGGCCTGGAGTAGCAGCTGGCTGAGCAAGATTAAAGGAGAGCTTCTACTGAGGCACTCAGACAGGAAGCCCTACTTCCTAACATCCTTCCAGCAGTGTAAACAGGGGCCTACTTTATAGGGAGTTGTGCTGCTTAGGAACCTAAAGATAGCCATTTCTAATCCACAGAAGCACTCAGGAGAAAGATGGGTCATTTCTTCCCATGAAATTTACAGCCTCTAAAAAGCCACTAGAAGACAGTTAAGAGTCCACACAGGCCTCACTGCAATGTAGTGTTGTTTTGTTTTGTTTTGGTTTTGTTTAAAGATCCTTAAGAAAATAACTTGCATAGCACATGGAAAAATATTTAGACAAAAGTGAAAACAGAAAGGTCAAGTGTCCTTCTTCAAATGTCTTGTTCTCATTGTGCTCAATGCATTGAAAAGTACTGCCCCTTCCCTAGCTCTCTTAGGCCCTCTGTTTTTCATCATTCTCAAAACATTATTTTTTCCTCACTTATTATGTTAACCGTTTATTTCTAACCCTCTGCCCTCAATCACTGACAACCAATCCTACAAAGAGGGTGACATCTGTTTATTTGTGGTCTCCTAATATTGCCTAGTGACTAAAATAGTGCCTGGCAACAAAAAAAAAATTTTTAAAAACTCATTGCGATCAAGCCATTTTCAACTCACAGTGATCACAGTGACCCTACAGGACACAGCAGACCTGTCCATGTTGTTTCGAAGACTGGTAACAGACAATAAATGGTTCTTAAAGGCATAAATTATGCATGAAGCAAATCTTTGACATGGATTTTCCCCAGGAAGTCTTAAAAGAAGATGGAAAGAATATACAGAGTCATTTTAGCAAATGTAATTGGCAGACACAGTAAAATTTCATAAAATAGTTCAAGCTGGTTTGAAGGAATTTGCAAAAATAAGGCCCCAGGAATTGATGATATGCAATTGATATATTTCAACCAGCAGATGCTGTCCTAGATGTGGTCACCAAGTTGTGTCAAGAAATCTGGAGGACAACCATCTGGCCAACTGACTGGAAGAGATCTATATTTGTTCCCATTTCAAAGAAAGGTGATCTGACAGAGTAGAAATTATTGAACTATATAATTAATATCACGTGTAAGCAAGATTCTGCTAAAGATTATCCAAAAACAAATAGAACAGCACATAAACGGAGAAGTCCAGGCTGGGTTTAAAAGAGGCCGTGGTATTGTATATTGTATATTGTAGCTAATATTAGATGGATCGTGTCTGAAAAAGCAGGGAATATCAGAAGAATGTCTATCTGTATTCATTGATTATGCAACGGCATTTGACTGTGTGGATCACAACAAACTGTGGCTAAATCTGAGAAGAATGGGAATCCCTGAACACTTGATCATGCTAATGTGAAACCTATACTTGGACGAGGAGGCAGTCATCACAACAGAGCAAGGAATCACTGCATGGTTCAAAACTGGGAAAAGGTACACCAGGGATGGGTCCTATCTCCATACCTTTTCAACCTATATACATTACCAACTACCTGGGAGACTGGGTTCTATGAAGAGAAATGTGGCGTAAGAATTGGAGGAAGATTCATCAACAATTTGCATTATGCAGATGACACAACCCTGCTTGGTGAAACTGAGAAGGAACTGAAGCTCTAGCTACAGAAGGTCAAGGACTGGATATGGATTGAAGCTCAATATCAAGAAAACAAAGATTCTCACCACTGGACCAGTTGGCAGCATCATGATAGATGGTGAAGAGATTGAGATTGTTCACAGCTTTAGTTTGCTTAGTTCCACAATCAACACGCTTGGCACCAGCAGTTAGGAAATTAAAAGACATATTGTGATGGGAAAGTCTGCTATTAGAGACTATCCAAAAAACTGAAGAACAACGATGTCAGTCTGGAGACTAAAGTGCGCCCGATATAGGCCATGGTCTTTGCACTTACTTGCTATGTATCAGAGAGCTGGACAATGACTAGGGATGATAGAAGGAGAATTGATGCCTTTGAGCTGTGGTGCTGGAGAAGAGTATTGAATATACCATGGACTGCTAAGAGAATGAACAAGTTTGTCCTGAGAGGGCAGCCTGCTCCTTGGAGGCAAGGATTCTGAAGCTTCGTCTGACACACTCTGGACATGTTGCAAGGAGAGACCAGTCCTTGGAGAGGGTAGGTGTATCAGAGACAGCGAGATTGGCACAGGATAGAGCATAGTTTAGGTCTGTTGTACATAGGGTCGCTATGAGTCGCAGGTGACTTGACAGCATATAACAACATTAAAATAGTACAGTTAAAGGGTTATACTTTTAACCACAAAAGTCTACTCACAGTGATTAAATATCACATTCACACACAACCCTTCTCTCTCTTGCACACACATACACAGAGAGACAGACAGACATCATAATGCAGTAACGGGCAAACACTGTAAACGTAATTGATAAAAATGAACAGCAAATGATTAATGGACTTGTGGTTTAAAAAAAAATAAAACATCCATATCCAATAAACACAAACAAAGAAACAAATCTTATTTTTCCCTCTGTGCAAATAGTAAAGACTTGTAATAACTAAGATAACAAATAACAATAACAGTACAGTAAAATGGCCAGTACTGAACAGAAGACAATGATGAAACAACCATTCCAGAGAGTAATTTTTAAGTAAAAATTCAGAGTTTTAAAAATGTTTCTCTAACTCAAGCATTTTAGCTGTGAGACTATGCAGAAGAAATACACGAAATTGAAAATAACAATCATATACAAAGATGTTCATCAGGGCATTATTTAGAAGAGCAAAACTGGGGAAACAGCCTAAGGGACAAATTATGGAGCAGTTCAGTCAAGTATGGTCCAGTCACAACACCGACTGTTACATGGATTTTACATGCATGCTTGGAGAATGTCATGGACAATCTCCTCCAGTGCGATTTGCTGCCTCTGAAAACCTGCTGGAGGGTATGGGTTGGTTCCGACTTGATAGTACATATGACAATACATAATGTTAAAGGGAGCTCAAGTGGCCTAGTGGTAAGAAGCTACACTGAAATCCCAAGGTATGCAGTTCGCATCCACCAGTTGCTCTGCAGGAGGCTGGGCAATGTCCTGTGAGATTTACTGTCTCTGAAAACCCTCTAGAGGGTCAGCTACAGGCCAATTCCAACTGGACAGCAAACAACAACAATAACATGATACTAAGGGAACAAATCCAAGGCCACTCTGATAGGAAACAAACATTGAATATGCATCAAAGGCACCAACTCTTCGTATCAATAATGGAATTAGTATCTTCAAGTGGAAGAATTATGAAAGGCATTTATTCTTTAAATTATACTTCCATGGGTTTTCTTTGTCTTTGTTAAAATAAACATGCAAAGGCATTTGACTGTATGGATCATAACAAGCTATGGGTAACAATGAGAAGAATGAGAATCCCAGAAAACTTAATTGTGCTCATATACAATCTATGCCTAGACCAAGAAGCTATTGTCTGAGCAGAACAAGGTAAATATTACATGGTTTAAAGCCAGGAAGAAGGCATGTCAGGGTTGTAATCCTTTCTTTATACCTATTCAATCTGTATGTCAAGCAAACCATTAACAAAACTGGACTCTATGAAGAATGTGGCATCAGGATTGGAGGAAGATTCATCAACAAGCTGTATTATGCAGATGACACAACTTTACCTGCTTAAAGTGAAGAGAACTTGAAAGAGTTGCTACAGAAGATCAAGGACTAGACCCTACAATATGGATTACATCTTCACATCAATCCCGGGCCAATAGGCAATATCATAATGGAGAAAATATTGAAACTGTCAATTATTTCATCTTGGTTGGATCCACAATCAACACTCTTGGTACCAGCAGTCAGAAAATCAGGAGTTATATACTTTGGCAAGTCGGTTGTCAGAGACCTCTCCAAAACACTGAAGAGTAATGACATCAGTTTGAAGATTAAGATACGCTTGATTAAGGCCATGGTCTTTTCAATCACTTGCAAGGCATTTGACAGCTGGATAATGAATAAGGATGACAGAGAAGCATTGATACCTTAGAGCTGTGGTGTCAGAATAGTACTGAATACCCTATGTGCTGCCAAAGGAACAAACAAACAAAAAAATTATCTGGAAAAAAGTGCACTCAGACACAATGCTCCTTGGAAGTAAGGATGGCGAACCCTCTTTTCTCATACCTTGGAGAGGCTAGTCCTTTGGAAGAGACATCATGGTTCAAAGGTGGAGGGTCAGTGAAAGAAAGCAAGACCTTCAACAAGATGAACTGACATGGTGAGTGCAGCAATGCGCTGACGTGTGTCAGAGATGATGAAGATGGCACAGGGTAGGACAGGGTCTGTGTCTGTTGTTAATAAGGTCACTATGCATTGTACTCAACTTGACTACAACTGAACAACAACAAAAACAACCTTGATAATTAGGGGGGAAATTATATGAATAAAAGATCTCATAAATAAACTAAAAGAAAGATTTCATAGGCAAACAGGAGTAAAAATATGGTTCTAAAGTTGTCATCTACTAGCAAAGAGAGGAATAAATAATAATGATTTGAAAAAGAATGAGGGGATGCAAAATCACAGAACATTTTCAGTAAACTGAGCACTCTTGGTCTCATCTAAATAAAAACAACATATAATAAAACACAGCTTTGGAAAACCTCTATAGGACCCTTTCACTGAAAAGTTACATTTGCAGGATTTTCCTTTTATAATTCAATGTGAAATTTGATAGAGAGCCTTTAGACAGGAAACAGTAAGTTCTATTTCCTAACTCACCCATCTGTATACAAGGAACAACCCTGGAAATAAGAGAAAATGCAAAACACTTATGGCAGTCGACAGCCCTTCCCCATGAATACAAGCTAAAATTATTGATAATAAATGGACTTTTCAGTAAACTAGCCAACTATAGAGTCACGGATCATAATGATAAATTATCCACTAGAAAAAGGGTGAGTTTATAAAAACGCACTACCTTTATGAATTGTCAAGAGACTAAATGACATATGCTCTTAAGGGAACCCTATTTTCCTGGTCTGCACTGTAATCACACTGTGGCAAAATGAATTTAAGCATTTAAAACAAAGCTGATGGCTATGCCTGTAGCTATAGATCTACAAATACCTATGATCTCTGGAAATCTACAAGATGTGTCCACAGAAATATGAACACCCTTTGCAGACATGTGGCCACACTGCTTCATGAAATTCGATCAGATCACTATCTAATCCAAGTTTTAGAACTATTCATACACTCAGGGAAAAGAGTATAGAAAAGAAAAGTAAGAAAATTCAAGCAAGCCTATTACTTTTCTTTTAAGCTCAAATATCTTTCTTAAGGCTAAACATTGTAAGTAAGATGCTTGGATAGCATTTTCCTTTATAACCTTTGCTTTGTATCGTGCTCCAGAGGGAAAATCATGTTTACAAGAACCACAAGACATGTGAAAAGCAATAACCAAGATAAATGAAAAAAATGCCGGGTTAAGTTTTAGTCAAAACTTTATTGCAAAGGTACTTTGTTTTATGAGATGAAGAAATCTACTTTACCTCGTCTCCCCTAGCGTTACATATTGAAAAACGAAAACATGATTAAACTATTCTTTTAATGTCATCTCATCATTTATAAAGAGCTTAAGGAAAACAATTTGCATGCAGGCTGAACACACTATCGAGATGGTGCATAGTGTGGAAACCAATGTCAAAAACTAAAGTTCAATTTCCACCACTAATCAAGTTTCTAAAATGGGAACTCTGTTCTTTTCCCCACTGGCTGCATGATTTGTTTTGTTTTTATCACAGTGTTAATTCAAAATCTTCTAAAATTCTGCCGCCAATTTAAGAAGAAAGAATGTCAAAGGAAACATAGACCTATCTGGTGTTTGTCAATAGTCCTCACTTGAGAAGACAGAGGGAAATTAGCAGGTCTGAGACTGTTGCTTCTTTGGATGATACGAGTTTTTAAGAGAGGAAATGACAGAATTAGACTCAGCAGAAAGTAGAAAGCAACAGAGCAAGATTTATAAAAATGAACTACATCAATGATCTTCAGATTTGTCCTGTGTGTTTGAATTTTCAAGTATTACTATACGTAAAGAGAGTTCTTGGGAAGCAGGAGCAGCATCCACTTCCGTAATAGCTTGCCTCCGGAAACCCTATGAATCAGGAGAGAGGATGAGAGACACACAGGTGTTGAGGACTCTCCTACATAGGGTTGCTATGAGTCACCTGCAACTCCAAGGCACTTAACAACAACAACAACAACAACAACAACAACAAAGAGAGTTCTGGTGGCTAAGTAAGGACTAAGCAAGTGATCCGAATTCCCCAGTTCCTCTGCAGGAGAAAGGTGAGGACTTCGCTCTTATGCCACGTATTCTCTGAAAACCTGCCAGAGGGTGAGCTATGAGTTGGTTCCAACTTGACAACAGAGAATAACTACACATAAAGCTGTGAGTTACAAAACTTGCTTGAATATTAGAATCACCTGGAGTGCTTTAACAATTCCATATTCCAGGTTGTATCACAAATCAATTAGACTGCAATCTGCAGAGTTGAGTATCTCTGGGCATATGGGTTTTCTGAAGCCCTTCCATGTTTCAGAACTTCTGAACAAACTATAGAAAACCAAAGAAACTCTTCCAGCTCCACTGCGCTTTACTGTAGATGTTATCCCAAGGAATTTATTTTGGAGAAAATGGGGGGGGGGGGGGGGAGAATCACTAAGCCAATGCATTAATCTGTTTCTTTAAGAAAATCATTTATACATATACGTTGCTGTTCCTGAAGCTGGCTCAACAAAATGCTGGGGGGGGAGGGTGTCAATAAAATTCTACAGGCATGTGGCCTATTGTGCTGACCTGAGAATCTATTGCACAGCATCATTCCTTTGAGAAGGGTCCTGATTTGAGTGAGAGAGTACGAGGGAGAGAGTCTTACCACAAACACAAAATGAAGTCACAGAGATCCCAGGGAGACTATACTGCTTCGCTGTGACAAACTGGCAACAATTAGAGGCGTTTGAAGAATTTGAATTTGCTTAGCTTCACCTACCTTAGTGTTTCTTCTAACAAGGGAAATGACATTAATACCTCTATTAAAATCAGAGATGAAGTAAGGAGAGAGGAAACTCTTAAACCCTATAATTTCAATTACATATTTAAAAAGACTCATTGTAACTAATTTTCTGATTGTAGATTATTAAGACATGGCCCAACACATTCTACTCATCACACAGCATTGTCTTCCCCTTTGGCTTCTACGAATGAGACTTGGTAATATTCTGGTTAAAAGGCAAACAAAAAGTCAGCCATTCAAAGCCACCAGCTGATCCTCAGAAGAAAGAAGGGATAGTCAGCTTCTATAAGGACTTACAGCTTCCTGGAAGCACTTGGGGTGAGGCAATTCTACCCTATTACTTTGAGTCCAGTTGGCTGTAGAGCAATGGAATGGGATTTCTGTTTGCTTCTTGAGCTCCTGCTAACCCTTAGAGGATGGAAAATAAAAACGGCTTAAAGTACATGTGTTCTATTTGTGCTACAGGCTCATGACATTCAAGGGGTTCATAGTGTACACGGCCACCTGTGTACTTAGCTTAAATCTGTACAATCTTTCATCCCTAGGAAACAGTATAGATTCTTTTTCTGCCAACCGAATGGGAGAATGTCCCAGATACCAGATGATGAAGGGGCCCCTGAGGGACCATAATGCTAACATGTTTATGAGCACTACAAAATTTGGCTCCAAAGACACAGCTCGCTTTGGCAGAGCTTCCACCTACCTCCATGAATAGTAAAGATGCAATCACCACCGATGGTGGAAGTAAAGGGTGTTAGGCAGGACACGTGTCCTTGTGCGTGCTCCAACACGAGATTTAAGAGAGGAGAAATTCTCTTACACGAAACCCAGAAAACTTGGTACATCAATTTATGTGCTACAAACACAACTCTACTTCCTCATTATTGAGGCACCGGATTAAAAACATAAATCTTGCCTACTCTTCAATGACCTAAGGTCGAGCTGCATAACATTTTTTTCCCCTTAGTGCTGGCTTTTGACAATTTAGTGACTTTGACGACATTTATAACAGGTCAGCCTTCAACAAAGTATCACTTAACTAGATTTTGGGGTGCTTCTTTTAGTGCACATAAAGGCAAAGGGAATAGTTCTTTATATAACAGATATACAGGAGATTAACTTTAAGAGTTGTTCCCTTTCATCCTAAATTTCCTTCTGCTTCTATCCTGCAATGAAGTCACGATACATCTGTGACAAAATAACTCCCATGGCCACAGACTGACATCATAAACACCAGATTAAGACTTGGCTGCAAAGCCAAAGGAGATGATAGGCTGGGAAGGAAGAGGCTATAATTCAAACAAATCTCTTCCATAATAGCTATGGGAATATTAAACATTACTGGCCAAGTAAATTGCTTTTTGTATAAGTGTTCTCTTTTTTGAAGTTTGCCCCAGTGCGAACATCTCTCTGTAAGTCAGAACCTTAGCATTATTTTAATGTACTGTTCTGTATTTAATAATCTTATGCTTCAGACAGTCTGTTACCATGGGGATGACAGTAGCACAAATACAGGATTACGGCTATCAAGCAGGAGAAAAGAAATTATGAATAAGCCTCGTTATGTACAATAATTAGCAGCTACATGGGGGGAAAAAACAAAACCATGAATTTAGGTTGATGCATTTATCTCTGTGTTTGAATACAACTCTGAGTGTTATTGCTTTAAAATGAGATCCTAACAAACAGCCAAGAAATTCTTGACTAGCAGTTACTTCTCAGAAGCCTCATTTTCAAACTCCTCTTTTGTCCATCATTTGCTCCTCTTCCTTTAGTTCTTCCTATGCAGAACATTAATAGGTACCACAGCATTCACAATATTCCAAGATAGATTCTGATCCCTTGAACCAATATTTGGGGAGTGCACAGAAATACTGAACATGATTGACCTGAAACTTATTAACTGCAAACAGAACAGCTCCCAAGGGTATATGCTGCCTCCTCAACAAGGAAAAGTCTGTACATCAAGATGCTAAATACCAAGGTTCCTCCACAATTCAACAAGGGCTGAAGACAAAGAATGCTAGCACTAAAGCACTGGCTTAGAGTTCTGCTTTCAGACGTATTGCTAAACTATTATAGAACCTTGGCCAAGGTGTCTTTGTTTGAACTTTAAGCTTCATCTGCTTTGAAGTGAAAGCAAAAGCACATAAAGGCCTAACCAAGGTCATGGGACCCACCAGCCTTATAGTATTTTTTTGCTTTGATGTAGTAATAAGGTACATTTATATCTACAATGTTCACATTGATACTTAAGGAAATCCATGCAGTCAGAAACCTTCCTTAACAAGGCTTATAAATTTACTAATTGTAGGAAAGATGAGCAAAATGTAGACATACATTTTGAGATTATAAAACACTAGTAAAATAGAACTTCTTTAAACAAAAAACTGCATCCACAAATAAAAGCAAGTACTAGAGTAAGACCAATGTCACAGCTTCAAGTCTTCCCCTGATTATGTAAGGAAATGGTAACATTGCTAAACCTTTCTCATCCAGTGGGATCACCTACCTTCCCTACAAAGGTAGCAATATTAAAAGCAGTGACTGACTGATGGCTTCCATAAAGAGTTCAGTCTTATAACTGTATGTGGCAGTTTAACTCTGTTCTACATGGTTACTATAAGCTGGAATTGAATTGGTGGAAAAGTGTTTGGTTTTGATTTGGTTTTGAAGAGGGATATACATCAATGCTCTGAATTATCTTTATAACTCTTCTACAAATCTAAAATAATTTAATAATAAATTTAAAGACTGACAAAAAACAAAACAAAACAAAAAAAACCCAAAACATCAAACAACCAAATGTAGTGATATTAACATTTTACTGCCTAAAACAGGTGGTAAGAACTCAATCCCAAACTACTCTTAAACCAGCCAACATGTGACGAGGATCAACAGCCATCAGACACTGTGAGACTTCCCCCCTCCTCTCTCCTATGAGATCTCTGCATTCTTATGGCACTGGCACAACACATCACTGGAGGAAAGTAATTTTAGAACATGCCATCCAAATGAACTGGTTGTGAATAGACTCTGATTAAAATATAAAGAGCCTTTTTAAAAAAAATTTAAGTGATTCACTGGAACTAATTCGGAGATATTTTAATCCCTAAATGCAATGAACTATAGTCTCCTTTGGACATAGCTTCTTCTTTAGGGAGGGAAATTTCTAGTTAGGTCTTTATCATTGGGTATCAAGTTCTTGACCCTTACAATCTAAACTGCTCAAGCTTGCATTCATCCCCCTTGTCTTTTCTGATTTATAGCTTTCCAACTTAGGCACAGTTCTTATCCAATTCTCTGACAAAGCTGGATAGTCTCATCTGCTTACTAGGCCCAATAACTAGATACTTAAGAATATAACAATGTGAAAATTATTGAATCACATGAGATCCAAAAATCTTGACTCATGATCATTAGTCATTTGTCTGAACTCTTTGTAAGATTAAACAGAGAGATATGTTCCCAACAATGTTCTTACATATTCAGATTAACTTGTGAAAAAATGTCCCAAGCTGCATTTAACAAAGCTTTCCTAACAGGATTCTGAAGGTCAAGGAGATGCTTGCTGCTATAAGAAATGCCTTAGTAGACCCACTACAGATTCTTTCACAAAATTCTGTGGCACCTGGACTCCAGAATTCCCTGACTCTCAAGCCAAGACACTTGAGTTAAAAGGAGAAGAGCTGGTCTGCACTTCCTTGCATTCCCAACCTCCTGGTTTTCATCATCATTATTTTTATCACTGTTGGTTTGTTTCTAACCATAAAGAAAAGAGTAGTTCTGTAGAGGAGTAGTGAAAAAGGAGATCTACATATTATAAAATATTGTGATGCATATTTTTTTACATTTAATCTTCCCAAAAGCTTGATGCAAACACTTTAGCACTTAATAACTGAAGAGTTTGAGGATGCAAAAGAGTATCAAAGTGGTCTATCACTCAATCAAGACTGAAAGAATAAAATTCAAACTTAATACAATTTAAAGCCCAAGTTCTTTCTGCTACATTCCAGCTGAAATTCATTCTTGAAATCAGGAAGCCTTTTTATTCTCCTGCGTATTCCAGGCATTAAACATACAGGGTTCTTAACAAAATGTTTTTAACAGTAAGAAAAAGCACTGAAGTTCCCTACTATCTCTTGCTAAGCCAATCTCCTTGTCTATACAAGACCAGAGCATACTTATAAACTGGAACTTACTACCACAGCATCAGGGGCCAGCGATGGAGCTTTACACATCCATCATTCATAAGATGACGGATCCACGCATAAGATTGTCACTTACCTAAAAGAAAGATAAGAGAAAACACCATTATTGTAAATGTAGACATTTACTTCTCAGAAACTTTATCTACTGAAATATTAAAATATACTTTCATTTTTAAACCATTGCACAATAGCGTAAGAAGAGCTATTTCTTCATATCTTTCCATTTTTCAAGGCTGCCTCTCATTCTTTATTACTGAATATTTAAATTCCATTCTTTTTCTCCCATTAAATTAGAACAGTCTCTACTTTCTTGTGATGATAGAACATCTTTAAAAGACTGATGAATCCTCTCTTCAGAAAATTACACAGCAACACCTTTTTCATGTCGTTTCAGAAGGGTCATGCTCTTCCATCAATCTATCCACTGACCCTTTATGAAGAGTATCTGATACAGGGCCAAACTGTTGAATAGCTCTGAGTCTTAAGATATATTTCAAATTGCTTGAGGATCCTACCTAAACTTTAATGCCTTAAAAATGTGTGTGGTACAGGTATAAAAGTCTCCAATCAATAAATAGACAATGAGCCTTCTTTATTTTTTTTTTTAGAATAAGTGAAGTAAACCAAATATTAGTCAATATAAGATTACAAAGAAAATCTCTAGAAATTGAAAAGAAACATCACTTATCGAGAATTAGACATGTTGGTTATAATATTCAAAGTTTAATAAATTCAAATAAACAAAGAATTACCAAGAAAGTCAGAAAAAGAAAAGCTGTTTAAATGTGTGTCTGAAATGTAGAAGGAAGTATCTTCACCAGTTATTAAAGCATATCATAAAACTTCTACATGTAAAACAGTGTGATATAGCTATATGAATAAACAGACCAAGAAAACAATACAAAAAAAAACCAGAAACTGAGCCAACAGAGCCACATATTAAAAAGGAAGGTGTTAGTATATTCATACGGCAACATCTCAATGGTAGAAAGATTATTATAATTTAATAAATCATATTAGAACAACTGGGTACCCACTGAGAGAAAAATTAAGTTCCAATTACATCTCTCATTATAAAATGGTATACACTCCAAACAGATCCCAAACCTAAATATAAAAAAAAATAAAACCAAATAACCCCTAAAATAAAACTTTGGTGAATCCCATCACAGATAGAGAGAGATGCAGAAATAATGTAGATTGATAAATTTGCCTAAGTAAAAATGTATTTAAGTATATAACTAAGAAACTCCCCAAAACAACCCATTAACAGAAAGACAAATGACATACCTGGAAGAAATATTTACCACTTCTAACAAATGAATAACATGCTCACTATATAGAATTCATCAACAACCTGCCTTATGCAGATAACACAACCCTGCTTCCTGAAACAGAGGAGGAACTGAAGCACTTGTTGCAGAAGGTCAAAGATTGCAACCTTAAGTATGGACGGATTGAAGCTCAACCTCAGAAAAACAAAGATTCTCACCACTGGGCTGACTGGCAGCATCAAAACAGACGGTGAAGAGATTGAAATTGTTAACAGTTTCAGTCGGCTTGGCTCTGCAATCAACACTCTTGGTACCAGCAGCCAGGAAATGAAAAGATGAATTGCACTGGGAAAGTCTATTATCAGGGACCCTTATTACAGAGTACTAAGAAGCAACGACGTCACTCTGGAGACTAAGGTGTGTCTAACCCAAGCTAAAGTCTTAGCAATTACTTGCTATGTGTCAGAAAGCTGGACAATGACTAAGGATGATAGAAAAATAACTGTGGTGCTGGAGAAGGATATTGAATACAGCAAGAGCTGCAAGGAGTACAACCAAGTTTGTCCTGGAGAGAGTGAAACCAGGCTGCTTCTTGGAGGCAAGGATTCTGAAGATTCGTCTGACATACTTGGGGACGAAGCTGCTAAGAGGGACCAGTCCTTGGAGAGAGACATCATGTTTGGAAGGGTGGAGATCCTTGATGAGATGGATTGATTCAGTGACTGGGGTGATGAGGGTAGGTGTGTGAGGTTGCCACAAGATGGAGCAGGGCTCTGAGCTGCCATACATAGGGTTGATATAAGGAACAAGTGACTGGACGGCACATAACAACATGCAGAATTCATGAATAATCTAAAAGAAAAATAGCAACAATACTATACAAACAGGGACGTTGTTGTTATCGTTGTTGTTGTTGTTGTTGTTGTTGTTGTTGTTGTTGTTGTTGTTGTTATGATGTGCCCTCAAGTCACCTGTGACCCATAACGACCCTATATATAGCAGCTCTGAACCCTGCCCTGTCCTGAACCAGTCTCATTAATTCTGAGACACCAACTCCCACTGCCCCAGTTACTGTATCAATCCATCTCAGCAGAGGTCTTCCTCTCCTGCACTGTTCCTCCACCCTTCCAAGTGTGTGTTCTATATTGAAGAATAAATGAAAACGGTTCAAAGCATATTAAAGATGCTCAAATTCACTCATAACAAGAGATGGGTACCCACTTCTCAATTATCAGTTTGGCAAAAGTCTCAAAATTTGACAACATCCTCCGTTGGTGAGACTGAGGAGAAAGAGCATCTTTGTTTATATGGCTGGATAAAAGGCAAAATAGTACAAACTCAAAGAAGAGGGTAGCTGGTAGTTTCTATCAGAGATTTGGTGGTCTATAAACCACTAACAGGAAGAAGTATAATTGACTGGAAAGAAGATGGATTCATCGATAAATGGCATTGATAGAACTGCAAATGAAGAAAGAAAAATGTAAATAGAGGAGGGGGAAACCCAACCATTTGGTAAACATCAGTAAGAATAGATATTGAAATTATAAAAGAAAAATAACAATGGGTATCATCTCACTCCAGCAACAAAAGCAAAGTTCAAACACACAGCTGGTGAGAGTGTGGAGATACTGGAATGCTCACACACTGGTGATGGGATTGCAAGAAACAAAACAAAACAAAACAAAACAAACCACCAACTCAGTGCTTCCTTAAAATGTTGGCAACAGAAATATGATTTGACTCAGCAATTCTACTCTTAGATATATGTACTAGAAATAAAAGCTATGACATTAGTAGATACATGCACACCCTGACTCATGGCAACATCATTTACAATAGCACAGAGATTACAACAACCCAAGTGTCTACCCACAACTATGGAATATCCACACAATCGAGTATTACACACACTGAAGAATAATGAAGAATTCTCAAAACCTAGAATAACATGGATGAATGGGCATGACATTATGCTGAGTGAAATAAGTTATTCACAAAAGAGCAAATATTACACGAGTCCATTAGTATAAAAAGCTAATGGTTCAAATTCATGAAAAAATATTCCTGGATGTCTACCAGCATTGGGAAGGGAGTGAGAGGGAAACAAAAGGCCAGTAAATACATCATACATGTATTAAGATGGGTGAAAAGAAGGGTAGAAAAATATTTACAAAAGGAAACTACTAACTGCGCTGTGGAGAAATCTGCCACATACTACCTGAGACAAATGGTTAAAATTAGTATCACCAATTATGAAGTAAATAGATATTATGGACTTCCTGGTATAATTCACAGAGGACAGACATCATTTTCTTTTCATTAAATATGTAACTCAAATTTAAGTATGAAGAAGCATTAGAAAAGCTTCAATTAAGAGGCATTCTTCAAAATATATGGCCAGCGGTCGATGGCAAAGGACAGAACAGGGTTCAGATCTTTTGTCCATAGGGTCACTATGAGCTGTACTTGACTCAATAGCACCTAAAAACAACAACTCATCCAAAGTATCAAGGTCATAAAAACCAAAGACAGGCTGAAAAACTCTCATAGACTGGAGGCAACCAAGAAGATACAAGCAAAACGCAATGTGTTTTTATGGACGGGATGTGGAGAAGCAAAAAATTACTAGTGGAATAGCTGATGAGACTTGAATAAAGTCTAGACATGAGCTAACAGTTTTATACCGATGTCAGTGTTCTGATTTTGATAGTTAACGAAGGATGTTTTAACATTTGCTGAGGCTGATTGAAAGGAACTACTTTCTAATGTTCCTGTAAATTTTTTAGTTATCTCTGAAATTTATTTTATAAATAAAAGCATAAAAGATATTTTTAAAAATGCTTTTTAAAGAAAGTGCTGCTCAAGCAATCAGATATCCACATGGTAAAATAAAATTAAATTAGATCCTTAGCTCACACTAGAACATAAAAATTCCTGACAGATTAAATGAAAGTAAAACAAAGCAACAAAACCTCTCAAATTTTTGGAGAAAAGATAAAGAAAAAGAACATATTTATGCCTTTAGAGGTAGAGGTGCATAATGTCATATATAAATCACAGAAGAAAGAAAGCAAATAAATAAGGTATTGAAAAAGTACAAATCATAAAAGTAAAATTCAAGTTTACCTACATTAAAATGTTAAAAAACCTTCATACAACACACACAATTCATGCGAGTAGGCACCGGCACACAGTTGCCCATTCAGTGGCTGTAAATCACACAGAAAGAGAATGAGCACCTTTCTCCCCCCTAGTTGCTAGTGGATTCGAACCACCACAGAGATGACTTCTGAGTTAGCAGCACAACCCCCCAAGGACCACACCACCAGTGCTACACACAAACACTAAAAGGTAGCAATCAAGTAAAAAGATAAACCACAGACTTGAAGTGTACACAGCTGTGCCAAGAATAGCATGCAGAACATAAAGGATTTCTACATATCAAAAGGAAAGACAAACAATATAAGACAGAAACAGACAAAACCATGATCAAGTAACGAACAGAAGGGAAGCCCCAAGTGAACAATAAATAAATGATCCTCACTAGTCAGGGAAATGCAGGTTAAAAAGACTTTTTTCCTACTGTCAAATTGATGGGGATTTTATCTGGCGATACAGATAATAAATTTCTCACACATTGCCCGTGGGGGGGGGCACTGATGAGAATAATCAAGCTGGAGAAGGATGGCTTTGCCTTCTTGGCTAAGACGTCAAAGCAGCTCCACATCTAAGTATTAAAAGTCAGTTGTCATCAGGAGATTTTGGCTCACTGGAAGCCTCTGCATGGCTGAGAAGAACTGTTTTTAACCACTGATTCTTCTGGAGCAGAGGATTTCCAGGCCTTTTATCCTGACATTCATCTGGAGGTTTTAGAACTTGTAACATTTTCTTATCATCTGAGCTCATTAACCCTTTGCACCATTCAGGGACTCCTTTTACATCTTAACCTAGAGAAATTCCTCCACATGTTCAAAAGTGGGACACTTGAAGTAGAACAGGAAGAAACTTGAAAGAATGATCACTGTAGCACTTGGGACCAGAGGCAAACACTGGAAACAGACTACAAGTCTACCAACAGGAGAACAAACAGACTCATCATAATGTATTCACCAAGTGGTGAAAATAAATGGACCAGAGCTATCTGAATCAACTTGAAAAAAATTTTAACAATAAAGATGAAGACAGAAAGCAAATTTTAGAATGTGGCAGTATCATAGTATATATATCCCCTTGTTTCAATTTTCAAAAACATCACAGAAAACTATTATATATGGACACATTTTCAGAGAGAAAAAAAAGTTAAAACATATATGGAAACAATAATCTCTAAAAGTTCAGGATAGAAGGTTAACCTGAGGGTGGACAAGGAGCCTGTGAGAAAAGGGACAAATGCAGCCGAGGGTTCGCAAAGCAGCAAAGTGTCAAGATGTTACAAAGTCGAGTGATGTGCTGTGTTATTTCCTGTGAAGACCCTCAGGACGTGCACTGAAGCAGTGACTGCCAACAATGGGCCCACACACCGTAGAGCAGCTCAGGACGGTGCTGCACCCGGCTGTGCTTCGCTCTGTCATCCACAGAGCGGACACGAGTCAAAGTCACCTCAAGGACACCTAACAGTAAATCATAAACATATGGATAATTAAATATGAAATTGTACTACTAAATGAGAACTCCCTGAGGGGTATAAATAGTTAATACATTTGGCTGCTGTGTAGAAGGTTGGTGGTTGGAGGCCACTTTATTCTCAGAAAAAAGGCCTGGCGATCTACTTCCCAAAACTGGTCCCTGAGAACCTTGTGGAGCTGCATTACTACTGGAGCACACATGAGGCCGTCCTGAGGAATCAAGAGACTGGTAGCGATCATATAAAACGATCTTTCAACTGGACTTTGCTTAATTTGGTTTGGTTTCACCATTTTCTCATCAAGGTATTTTTCTCATTCTATGATGATATAAGAGAGATACATAATTATACTTTTATATTCTAAAAATGGGACTGTGATTGTTTCCTTTAAACTATTCATTCCAATATTTCCCCCTTCTTCATGTATTCAGTTGCTTCTCTTTAGGATTACTATTCAGAAAATAATTAACTAAATTCTTCTGGATTCTGCTAGACCCAGAATATTTGTTGTTGTATCATTGAGACAGAATTAACTTATTCTGTATTGTCAAGACAGAATCGCTGGCCCTCCATTGGGTTGGCAGAAGCTGTCAATCACATGAGAGGAAACTGCCCATCTTCCTCTTGTGGAGCAGCTAGTGGCCTTGAACCACCAGCCTTTGGGTTGGCAGTGCAGTTCCTTATCACTAAACCACCAGGACTCCCTAGAATACATTTAGGATGTTCAGATCTTTTGAAAAGGTATGACTGTCACACCATACAGATAGTTTACAATGTCCTGACTGATAGTTACATAAGCAAAAGAGTACGTTCCGTAGTGAAAGTCAGATTATGCATTATTGTGCAATAAGTGATACATATTTGTGAAACAGCCCACAACTGAGGAAGCATGATAAAAATTTAAAGTAGCTTCAGGTGCATATACAGAGAGGCTGCTTTCACATATCACAGTAAAGCATTATCCGTAACTGTCACTGAATGTGACCACAGTAACTTTAATGATTCACCACTTGGAAGGTCAACATACTCTAGTCAAAAAAGTGCTACAAGTGTTTGGGGTAAAGGCTGAAAAGACCCCATTCACCTATTTGCTGTACTCTTCCAAGACCATGAGCTTTACTGGTTAATAATGTTAACAATGAGGCCAGAGACATGAATCCATTTTTCTCACATAGTAATAAGAGAGAAAATTCAGTTTTATCATTCCCTCACCTTGACTTCCTGTCTTTTAAGCTAAAGTCACTGATCGTTCAATGCCAACTCAGCACCATAAGGAAGAAGAACCAAAAATGCATTTACTGAATGTAGGCAAAAAACATCAGGCTATAGAAAGACTGGGAGCCTTAATTTTCATTTAGTGTTGCTGAAATAACAGAATTAAAGGACTTCCCTGTACTCATAGCCTTTCATATAGCATCCAAACCAAGCCATTGTTGTTGAAGTAATTCCCAGTTGTGGCAACCCTCCATAGGGTTTCAGAGGGGTTTGATGGTCTATTCTTTCTCCTAAAGAGTGGCTGCTAGGTTCGAATCACGACTCTTATGTCAGCAGTCAGCCCAACCTGGAAGGAACCCACTGTGCTTCCAGAACTCCTTAAAATAGAAAGGGCCCACTAATCCAATGTTTTAGATTTAAAATGTTTCAAAAACCTATGCCAAGAGCATACATTATTTCAAACTTCACTCTGACATAACAGACTGGGGAGGGGGGGAAGCTAGAGTTTTGGCTTTTGTATATTGAATTAGTATAAACAATTGTAAATGTCAAATAAGATCCTTAATTAGCAGTGTTCTTTATTCTCCTTGCTCTAGGGGAGAGAAAGAAAAATACTTGCTTGTAGGCTCAGAAACTGAGTGACAAGTTTCAGCCCCAAGCAAATTTTCAGTCAAGCAAAGCCCTTTAAAAAAAAAAAAAAGAACAAAACAAAAAGTTTTTAAGGAGGTGGTAAATGTTGGTATTGGCAACAGCTTAAACAAAAGCCACACTCTTTCTCATCTTTACATCTGAACACTGGGAATGAGAAAGAAGAGATGATGTCCCCCCAGAAACATAACAAAGGGAAACAAAACACTTAGATGTATGAACTTCCCTCTGTCTAAAGCAAAAGGTGTCTATTTTAGTTCTTCAAACAATAAATTTTTCACAAGCACAATAGATTACTTCTTTATACTGTAGTCTTGGCTGTCCCTGATCGGTTGAAATCCCTGCACAGTTCAAGTTCTGGGACTAAAACCAAAAGAAATAAATCAATGAAGGCCTGGATTTCTATCCCACCATGCAGGCCAGCGCTCTTCTAAGATGAGGAGTGGCCAAAGGCAGTGGGGGAATTCACAACAGCGCTGGCTGCTGATCTAAAATTACATGACATAGGAGGGGTATGCCCTTATCATAATCCTGGGAAATCACAGCTAATCCTCCTTACTCTGAAACCTGTGAGAGCCGATGGGGCTGTCTTGTTTTTTTCACACCTTATATGTTTCCTGCCTTTGACAGTCTTAACCACCTTCAACTGCTTGTTTATGTGAAAAAAAAAATATTTGAGTAGGCCTTCTCTGCAAGGATTCTTCCTAATGAAGATTTCCGCTTTTGCTGAGTTTTCTGTACTATGTTATCATCAATTTACTGGCAATTACCAAAATACTAGAGAGCTCTGGTGACTTTGCTGTGGGTGTATGCCACTGGGTCAAAACTGACTCCCCCACTTTCCCAACCCCATAGCTGAGACCCCTCAATGGATTTTCAGAGGCAGTAGACTGCAAGGGAGAAAACTGTCCACCTTTCTCCCACAGAGCAGCTAGTGGAGTCAAGCCATGTGATTGCAGCTCAACTTCTTAACACTTGGCCACCAGCACTCCCTACCACTAGTGCACCTTCTTACCAGTAGGCTACCAGGAAGAGGCAGAGGTGGCCAATACCTGGTGGCTTAGTGGTAAGGAATTATGCTGCCAATGACCAAGTGTGCAATTCAAATCTATCAGCCACTCTGCAAGAGAAAGATAGGCAATTTCCTCCCATGCAATTTACTGCCTCTGAAAATCTACCGGAGGCTCTGCTATGGGTAGGTTCCGACTCAGGAGTATACAAAAACAAGAATCACAAGATGCTAGGGGCTATTTCATCACAGAGATCCTCCACCACACCCCCATCTAGTACTTCCTATAGTCAAGTCTCCCCAAGAAAATCGGTTACAATATTCCTCTTTCAAGGAAAAACTCCTACAGAGTCAGATTCTTGAAATAAAAGAAATCAATGTTATTAAATCATACAGAAGTTGGAGGGAAAGGAAGCCGTTGGCCACCAAATACTTAACTCCAAAAGGAAAGTTACTTTTGACATTGCTCCAAAAGCAGAGTATTGGCAGGCACCTCAAGATTATGTGCTTTCTGCTGCTACTAAAATGAAGTAGATTGTTGTTCTAATCCGGTAATATGAAACAAACTGAAAGCATACAGACTGGCAAAGACCAACTCGACATGAGCAGCATCGCACATCATCAGCTGAAAGTGGTCAAGAGAATCCCAGGCAGCTACAGAAAGACATGAACAATAAACTTTTTTTTTCCCAATCCTGATCTAGAGAAAAGGCATAAAGCAATCCACCTGAGCAAAATGTTTCAAAAGCTGGATAACGGAGGCAGAAGAAGAGGCTTATATGTAAAACTCATCAATAAGCCAAGAACATAATAAAGCAAAACTTCAATTTCTCCACAAGCACTGGTATAAAAATGGCACCAGGTTGTCAGACCTCCTGTAACCTCATGGCAGGGGTAAGGGTTGAGTATAACCCTCATCACGATGAGCCCAGAGCTGATTTCCATGAGGAGAATCACACACACTTCCTCTTTCCAGTCTTTTTACCATTCTGGCATCAACCATCTCTCCCACAGCACTCTTTACTTCTCTGTTCTATTTCTCCAGAATCCCTTGCAATGGCCACACAGAACTCATAGACACTACCCAATGTGGACAGAGAGTGGGGTGGAGCTCCCCAATTAAAACAAGCATGGAAGGAGGAGTGGCATCCACTTCCATAATAGCTTGCCTCTGGAAACCCTATGAACCTGGAGAGAGGATGAAAGGCACCCAAGCGTCGAGGACTCTCCTTCATAGGGTCGCTATGAGTCGCCTGTGACTCGACGACACTTAACAACAACAACAACATAGAATTCATTAGGGAAGCAACAGGTTACAAATTAGGATCAGGAAAGAAAAAGGATATAGTTGGCTTTGCCCGTAGACAAGTTCACTATGGTCCTTGGCCTCTCAGACCTCTTCTCTTAGGCAAGCCTAACCTCTACCCTGATTGGGTGTTACAAAGCTCTTTAGCTACACTGGTAAGTAACAGTGGCATCCCACTCCATCAGTAAGTCTCTAAAGTGCCTCTGTTCTCCAGATTCATCAGTCAGCAAGTTTAACTCCACTGACAAGTACTCAGAAGTACTCCACTCCGTCAGCAAGCCTCCTGTCCCAAGGTGCTCGGCTTTCTCACTGCACAGGCAAGGAAACCTTCCTGCACTGTCTGCTGGCAGTCTCCTGCTTATGCTACCAACATTTTTCTACTCCTGCTCCTTGCTGCCTCTCATCATCCAACAGAGAACTCTTTTTTTAATCTCCTGGGTAGAAGAGCTTCTTAGGAGAACTCTAGAACCAAACAAGGTAACTTCTCAGCTTGTAGCTCTTCTTCCCTTTCCACCTCTAGGATGACTCATTTTAAACCTCATTGTTGTTATGTTCTGTCGAGTCACTTATAACTCAGAGCAACCCTATGTACAATAGCTCTGAAGCCTGCCCTATCCTGAGCCAGTCTCACCGACTCTGACACACCTACTACCTTCATTGCCCCAGTTACTATTGTCAATTCATCTCACCCAGGGTCTTTCTTTCCTGTGCTGTCCCTCCACCCTTTTAAAGTATGATGCCATTCTCCAAGGACCAGGTCCCTCCTGGCCACATGTTCAAAGTATGTAAGAAGGAGCTTCAAAATCCTAGCCTTGCAAGAAGAAACTTAGTTCACCTTCTTTGTAATAGACCTGTTTGTTTTTTTGGTGATCCATGGTATGTTCAAGACTCTTCTCCAGCACCATAACTCAAAGTGATCAATTCTTCTGTCATCCTTAGTCATCGTCCAGTTCTCTGATGCGTAACAAATAACTGCGAAGACCATGGACTAGATCAGGCACACCTTAGTCTCTAAACTGACATCATTGCTTCTTAGTACTCTGGAAAGGTAACTGACAGCAGATCTACCTTCTGCAATTCATCTTTTGATTTCTTTACTGCTGGTGCCAAGAGTGTTGATTGTGGAGCTTAGCAAGCTGTAACGGTTAACAACCTCAATCTTTTCTCCATCCATCATGGTGCTGCCAACTGGCCCACTGGTGAGAATCTTTGTCTTCTTGAAGTGGAGCTTCAAACCATATTGGAAATTACAGTCTTTGACCTTCAGATCCACCTCAGTTTCAGCACGCAAAGTTGTGTCATCTGCAAAACGCAGGTTGTTGAGTCTTCCTCCAATCCTGCAGCCTCCCAAATGATCTCTTCTGCATATAGATTGAAAAGGTATGGAGGCAGAACGCATCCCTGACACACTCCCTTCCTGATTTTTAACCATGCAGTGTTTCCTTGGTCTAGTCTGAGGACTGCTTCTTGGTCCAAGTTTCACATAAACACAAGCAAGTGTTCTGGGATTCCCATTCTCCTCAAGGTTAGCCACAATTGGTTGTGACCAACATCCATATTTGCATGGTCTTATTCTTTTGTGAACCACACAAAGACTATGACTAAATCTGTCATATTAAACAATGTACTGATAACAACAGGTGATTCAATATCCAAAGAATATATTGAAACATCTCTCTATACACACGACAAATGTGAATTCTTACAGTGTTTAGTCACTGAAGCAGTTGCCAGGTAAGGCAAATCCCTAAACAAGGTTTCTGAAGAAAACGGATTCCTCATTTTGTCCCTTTTTTGTTGTTGTTGTTTATGGCTTTTTGTTTTGTCTTGTCTTGTCTTTTCTTCCCTTGTTAAATACTCACATACCAATAAAAGAATCTTGAAAAACAACCTTTATTCATTCAAGAGGCTAAATAAAGTCCTCTTGAATCCATGGGGCCCACGAGATAAAGGGCACTAGAATTATGAGACTTTAATGAAGCAGTAGCCCAAGTAATTAACTAGGGGGATAGGAAACCAAAGATGCCAAAATCTGGCCTTGTGGCAAAAGAAAAGGGGGGTAGTCAACAAAAATTCATGGAGAATGTTTGCCATTTTAAGGAATAGGAGCTCCTTAACTCTAAATACAATCTTCCTCAGGGAACACTTCCACACAATTTAAAAAAAAAAATCCTGTTTGCCTGCTCCCAGATATATAGCATTAGGGCAGGGATAAATTTCAAGCTGGCGAAGGTCCAAATCCAACAGTTGCAGCTGTAGTAGCTGCCTTGTTTACAAAGCAATTCAGGAAGCTTTTAGAGGGCAGAGTGCACTAGACAGAAGGGGGTCTGTGAGCTAAACATGGATGGATCCCAATGCATTCAGAGCAGACAACACATCTGTTCCCAGGTCCCCCCTTGGAAACGTGCCGCATACGAATCCAAGGCAACCTTTACTGCTTATGTTTTTTCAGGAAAGCATATCTACTTAAGCACTCAAATCAAAATTATATGCTGGTTGTTATCAGGCCCTTGGGCCATTCCCAGCATCTTACCACAGCACTGGAAACAACATGTTACACAATGTGAACAGACGCAACTATGACCTGGACATCTTGGCTCATTAAGGATGCCAGGCGTAAGTATTCCTTCTCTTGTCTTTTAAAAAGTATGGTCTTTGGTATCCCTCTGACAATGTCTACATCTAAGACAAAAATCTGAAGAAAGGCTAGTTCCCAGAATTAACCTTCCTCATTCTTATAACTCCCTCGGGTCCTAAAGACACCAATACTCTCACTTGTTTCCATCTCTTCTTTATAATGCTGTATCATTGCTGGTTTGTCATTTGTTTTTGTCTCTTTTGGGGGAGGGGTAGTTTAATTCTAAATTCCTCTCTCTCTAAGAAAAAGAACTGAGAGGAGGAATAGAAGAGTAGTAGAAACACCAGAATGAAAGTAGAGAGTGTTGTGCTTGCTCAGAGAGACTGGAAACAAAAATTAAAGGGCAATGGGGATGAGATGGGCAAGAATGAGATGGATGCGGATGGTGACAAATAAAGTGAAAACGAGCTCGCAAATGCAACAACCACTGACAAGGAAAGTAAGCAAGGATGTGAAAACCGGAAGCGAAAAAGAATACTACACATACTAAACACACACCACACACACACACACCCTGTACACAGAGCTCAGACACTCAGGACCATGGTATCGCTGTTCTCCTGCAGGTTCTCCAAGGATAATATTTGAAAGAGCCACAGTAAAAGACACTCATAATCTAGTTGCTCCCACGACCATAAAAATGTTCCTCTCCAGAACTCAAATGAAAAAGGACATAACCTGACGACAAACCACTGCAAATTAGCAGGGGGAGTAAATGTTAAGCATAAAATCCTAACTATGTCTTTGTGCATTCAGCACCTATGCAGTAAATCAGCATAGAGCCCAGCTTTGGCTTCTCTCTCACCATGTAATTACACATATTAATTACATGTTTAATCGCCACATATTAATAACACCTAGTCTATAATTGCAATGTATTCATGTAAACCTAATCAAGGAAAACTAGGGTACTGTATTTGCATAAAACTTGTAATGAAAAATATAACGACTCCACTAACAAGCTAGGGATAGGAATGCATATCTGTGACAAACTGTTTGTGTCAAGAAGAATAGAAAGTGATTCTCTTTCCTGAACATTATTTCAGGCCCATTTAACACAATCTGTACCACTCAAT
Source organism: Elephantulus edwardii (assembly GCF_000299155.1). NCBI lineage: Eukaryota > Metazoa > Chordata > Mammalia > Macroscelidea > Macroscelididae > Elephantulus > Elephantulus edwardii. The sequence continues at coordinate 7,786,039 of NW_006399843.1, forward strand.
GGATGTGCAGTGTCCTACACACATCAAATCAGATTTGGATAATGTTCCTGACTTCAGATAAAATTTCATTACTATATTTAGTTATGGAGTGATAGGAAATGCTGACATTTTTAAACGTAATAAAAACTGGAATATGCTAAGAATTGGGAAATTCCACTCTGCCATGTGGAATTTAAACAAGAGAAGAGGCCTATGAATGGGCAACCCATGAACTTTCTGCTTTCATTTCACACTTAAAATAAACAATTACAAAAATGTGGAAGTGCCTGTGGTTAAGAAAGCAGGAATCCTATTTTAAAACAGCTTCACAAAAGGAAGGTTCATTATCAGTCATTTGCTGCCCCTGTGTTTCCATGTCCTCCCCAGCAAAAGGAAGTTTCTCAACAACTACAGTAGAATTTTATCCCCTTCTCCCTTAAACAGGGACCCGAGGTTTGATAAAAACAAGTATGAAATACTAAAACACAGAATATGCTTTGAACTAAAAACATAAATAATTTAAGAATACAATTAAAACTCCAACTTATTGCCATGGACTCAAAACCAACTCATAGCTAACTGTGCCGTGGGTGTTCGGAGACTGTCCGTCTTCATCCTGCGGAGAAGGTGGTGCGTTCGAAACACCAGTATGGAGCCCACCTCCGGCTTAGCAGTGCTGCTCTCTGTAGACTCTGCCACCAGAGCTGCTAAGACGACAATGACATTCCTTAATCATAACTGTTTTCTAATTCTTATGTAGCACTTCTTTTAACAGATTGACAATTTCTTTCTTCTATAAAAAATAAAATCCTATGTGACAGACTTCAAGATATTTTTAACATAAACCCTAGAAACAGTCTTGTTTTCATTCTTCTTCTCTTTCATTCCTCCCTTTTTCTTCTTATAACTAAGTTGTATCAATATGAGAAAGCTTAATAAACAGAATCCAAACCACAAAACTCAAGGCCAGCAAGTCGATTCTGATTCAGCATGTGCCTTCATCACATTCTGACGCGGCAGATCTTTACAGAAGGGCCTCACTCACTCACCATTCTCCCAAGGTGTGGCTGGAGGATGAGCTCTACTGACCTTGCAGGTAGCTCTCCTGAACAACAGACACTGTGCCACAAAGACTGAAGTAATTAAAAGTGTTACTATAAAAGCTGCTTTCAGGAACTGCGTTATATAGTGAGCTTCAATCCCCACTGCCATCAAGTCAGTGGACACAGAGATTCTCCACGCTGGAGAATCCAAGGCTGTAAAAAAATCTTTAAAGAAGGGACTACCTATCTTTTTCCTTCCAACTGCTGGTAAATTCGAATTGCTGGCCTTTCAGTTAGGATTATATAGTACACTGCCAGGGCTCCTTATAAAGCAAGCTTAAGTAATTGTAAAAGATTAGACTGAATCTGCTTTTTAAAAGTGGTTCATAATGCCATCTCTATATGAAGGGGAATAATACAGTCTTCCAATTTACTCTAATGTAGACGGCCTTGGGCCTTGTACAAGGCAGATTTTAGCAACAAGACTTTCCCTGAGAGATAATAGCTCACAGGAAGTTTCTGTCACTAACACAATGACTATTTCACTAGAGTGAGAAAAGCAACTATGTTGTCAATCTAGTGAGGTCCCTACTTAGACGATATAATTTACCATTAACAAACACATCCTGGATCAAATCAAATCCACAGGCATTTTATAAGTAGCAAGAGCCTTTGCCCATTAGATACAGCTAATCAACAACCAGGCACCATAATGAGAATTGTAATATTTTCCACAAGAAATGCTATCATTTATCTTTCCCAAAATTTCATTCACACCTCAATTACTGCTCATCTGTCATTATCACTCTGAAAACTCAAAGCAAGTTATCAGCTGAAAGATGAATTTTCACTGAACTTTTACTTTATTTACACTTAAGAAATTATAAACTATATTTCAGTCAGCCATTAAATTAGTCATTTAAGGGTGTTTTAAAAAAATCTAAAACCTTCAAGAAATCATGTTTCTTTTCCCAAGCAAGGGTTGGAGAATAGGGAGCTATGAGAGAGAATAGGTTTCCATATTAAATACACTTAAATGTTTAGAAGACATTAAAATATTTGGTCAAGTATTTAAAGTTTTTAGACATCGTTCATAAAATAAACTGTGGCTAACTCTGAGAAGAATGGGAATCCCAGAATACTTGATCATACAAATTTGAAACCAATACTTCAACCAAGAGGCAGTCGTCAGAACGCAGCAAGGAAACACTGCATGGTTCAAAATTGAGAAGGGTGTGTGCCAAGGATATGTCTTATCTCCATATCTTTTCAATATATATGCAGAACAGATTATCCGGTAGGCTCGACTCTAGGAGGTGAAAGGTGGCATCAGGACTGGAGGTAGACTCATCAACAATCTGCATTATGCAGATAACACAGCCCTGTCTGCTGAAACTGAGGAGGACCAGAAGCACTTGCTACAGAGGGTCAGCCTTCGATATGGATTGAAGATCAAGATTCTCACCACTGGGCTGATTGGCAGCATCATGATGGATGGTGAAGAGATAGAGATTGTCAATAGCTTCAGTTTGTTTGGCTCTACAATCAACACTCTTGGTACCAGCAGCCAGGAAATGAAAAGACACTAGAACAGGTGATTAAGATGGAAAATCTCCTTCCCTTGGAGAGAGTCTTTGAAACATATTTGATGACCCATTTGGGGAGTGTGTGTGGTGGGGGAAAGGAGACACAATTCTGTCTGAAGGCAGGGGATGGACTGAACGAGAGTGAAAATACATCTACCTAAAGCAAAGATTCTCACCACTGGGCTGATTGGCAACATCATGATAGATGGGGAAGAGATTGAGATTGTTGACAGCTTCAGTTTGCTTGGCTCCACAGTCAACACTCTTGGTAACAGTAGCCAGGAAATAAAAAGATAAATTGCATTGGGAAAGCCTGCTGTCGGAGACCTCTCCAAAGTACTGAGGAGCAACAATATCAGTATGGAGACTAAGGTGCGCCTGATACAGGCCATGGTCTTTGGAATTACTTCCTATGCATCAGAAAGCTGGGCAATGACTAGGGATGATAGTAGGAGAATTGATGCCTTTAGTCTGTGGTGCTAGAGAAGAGTATTGAATATACCTTGGACTGTTAAGAGAACAAACAAGTTTGTCCTGGAGAGGGTGAAACAGGCTGCTCCTTGGAAGCAAGGATTCTGAAGCTTCGTCTGACATACTCTGGGCATGTTACAAGGTAGGATCAGTTCCTGGAGAGGGACATCATGCTTGGGAGGTTGGAGGGGCAGCGCAGGAGAGGAAGACACTTGATGAGGTAGACTGATTCAGTGACGGGGGTAATGGAGATAGGTGTGTCGGAGACAGTAAGAGTGGTGCGGGATAGAACAGGGTTTAGGGCTGTTGTGCATTGTGTTGCTATGAGTCACAGGCAACCCGACAGCACATAACAACAACATATATCATTCAAAAGGAAATTTCGTTTTTTATAATTTTTAATTATGTAAAGTTATGACTTTGAAAAAAAATAAAGTTATGACTTTGCTAAAAACAAAATATAAGACAGACTTAAAATTATCTTTCTACCTCAAGGCAGTTTTCTTTGGGTTTCCTTCAATAAGATCCTAAATATTAATGTTGGTGGTGGAGTTATTGTTAAGAGGTGTTATCAAATCAACCATGACTCACAGAGATCCTGATGTGAACAGATGTGAACCTCACCCAATCTGGCAGCCCTCCTCACAATCTCTGTCGCACTCGAGTGTCCTGTGGACCAACTATGTAAGTCCATCTGAGGGTCTTCCTCTCTTTCACTGACCCTGTACCTTTTCCAGCATGATGTCTTTCTACAAGGACTGATGCCTCCTAAAAATATGGTGCCCAAAGTGAGTGAGACTAAGATTTGTTTGTTCTTTTGAGTAGTTTGTTAGATACTCAATACTCCTCTTTTCCAACACCACTCAAAGGCATTAATTCTTCGATCATCCTTATTCATTATTATTAAATAATAAATTTTTAACTTTATAATAATAAATTCAATCTTCATTTTTCATTACAATTAAATAATAGTCACAATAACATTTATTGAGGGCTTACTAGGTGCCAGGTACTGGTCTTTGACACCTTGTATATTTAACTTACTTGTTACAACTGTGTGTGTAAGGTTTTAGAAGTCTTCCCACTATTCAGACAAGGAAATCATGGATAGAGAGATTAAGTAATTGATCTCCTCAAACTCTAACAGCTCTAGAATTCAGCCCTTAACCACTAGACTAAACTGAACCTCAACCTGTTCTACATTATCAGTCTAATGATACTATACTCACACACAAAAGAACTTCCTTAAGAAATTCCTTACGAAGATTGATGCATACATACGCATGCACACAGAACATACAATTATTAACTCATCAAGTGATACATACGCTGCATTAAAATGACATTCTCTTTAGGACCATTCACTGATTTCTTACCTCAATTATGCTAACCTATTGCAATAGACATTTACTTTCATGAAAGCACATTACTGAGGAATGCTGTGTTTGTTACCAGGTGCCGATGGGTTGAACACAACTCAGCAACTCCATGAACAACCACTCTTCTACTATGTAAAATACAAAGAAGACATATTCATGATACTTAATGATGTCAGTTTTTCAATAGTTGAGGGAGTTCTGGTTCTCTTAACAGTCATTGAGTCTTCAATGTTAGTAAGGAGGTAAAGTCATCATTAACACAAAATTACTAGTATGATGACCACTTACAAAACTAATATCTAATTTAAAAGCAATGTATGATAGGGTATTATGGTTATCACAAGAGTCCACAATTAAGGTTGCATAGGGAGTTGTATTGTGTTGTGGCGGTCTCTGGAGAAAGGCGACTCTGCCTCCAGGAGCCTGGGAAGCCACGGTTGGCCTTGGGTTGAAGGCAGAGCGGCTTCAAGCCCAAAAGGAGAAGAGGAGGGAGGGGGACAGACGGCCATAATCGCCCAGGTTTGCTCCACCCAGGTGGCTGTGATCCTTTGGCCAGAGAGGATGGTGCTGTGTCTGTGGGAGTTGTGTTGTGTTGTGTTGTGTTGTGTTGTGGTGGTCTCTGGAGATAGGCGACTCTGCCTCCAGGAGCCAGGGAAGCCACACTTGGCCCCAAAAGGGCCCTCGGGCAGTCTTTCATTGTTTTTGTTCAGACATTCCTCTAGGTCCTATAGCCCTGGTGTACAAGTTGCCGACCCACGGTCACTTGTGGTTGCTGTGAGGCTGAACACTGTGACACGGATGTGTCAAATGCGTTAATGGTTGGCTACCCAGTGCGGACTGAGAGTGGGGTGGAGCTCCCCGATTAAACAAGCATGGAAGGAGGAGTGGCATCCACTTCCATAATAGTTTGCCTCCAGAAACCCTATGAACTTGGAGAGAGGATGAAAGGCACCCAAGCATCAAGGACTCTCCTTCATAGGGTCGCCTGCGACTCCACGGCACTTAACAATAATAACAACAGTGGAGTGTACTTGGGGCGGTGGAAGGGGTGCGAGGGGATTGTATATCAAAGAAAGAATTTTTCTTTTACTCTTCAAAGAGAGGAGAAAACTGGGGCAGGGGGCAGGGGGGAGGGCTGGGCAGGGAAAAAAGTACAACAATGAATGAATGGAAATCCAAAATCTCTGTAATTGTTCATTAAAATTATTAAAATAAAATCTAAAAAAAAATCTTCTGTGTCAACAACAACAACAAAAAAGGCTTATTTAATTAAACGTGAAAAAAAAAACACAAAACACTAATATCCACATAATTGACATTTAGGTCGACTTATCCACAGAATTACATTTCTAAAAGATCTCTGTAATGCATATAAAAAGGAAATATTAAAATGCAAAACTGCAACTTATGAAAGATTCATAATTTTAGGAGACCCTTGAAAGAGATGCTAAAGATTGCACTTCACTCAAAATCACTGGCCAACAGGCATCTGAGAAAGCTAGACTAGTAACAACCAGGAAGGAAAATCTACAAGGATGAAGGCAGGCTCAGCACCACATTAGAGAACGATGTCTCTTTTGTGTCATCTAACTCTGCCAGTAAAATATCACATTGGAAAATCGTCCACAAATACTACTATGTTTGCTCCTTCTAAGAATTAGCACAGAGTTGCTTTTATAGCCTAAGTGTGATCCAACCCAGGCATACCTCGGGTAATGCGGGTTCAATTCTAGAACACTACAATCAAGTAAACATTGCAGTAGAGCAAGTCATTCAGATACAAACACACACACACACACACACATCGCCATGCATAGCAAAGAGGGAGCTCTGGTAGCACAGGGAGTTGCGCTGTTAACGCAAAGGCTGTGCCTCTCCTCCTCCCTTGCAATCTGCAGTCTTGGAAATCCACTGGAGGATCAGCTATGAGTTGGTTCCAACTGCACAGCAATGAGAAAGTGGTGAGTGAGTGGGTGAGTGGGGACAAAAGTTATGCTTAGACCGTAACATCTATTACCTCTATTACCCATACAATAATACTATGGAAAAGTGCAAAATACTTTAGGAATTACCAAAATGTGGTGCAGAGACCAAAAATGAGCCCATGTGGTTGGGAAAATGGCACCAACAAATGTGTTCAAGGCAGTGTTAATACAAACCTTCAGTGTGTGAAAAACCGAGGCTCTCTAGGGCACGTTTAAGTGAGTCAGATATGCTTGTATGACATAATATTCCTAACTTTCTGTGCTATTCTCCACAATAAAGTCCAAGCAGATCTCTTCATCTGTATGTACTATATAATTCTGACTACCAAAATTTGGCAACCTTTTCCAAGCATCACTTATTCTCTCTTAAAGAGGATCTCCTGTGCAGGCTAAAGGAAACTTATCGCTACGTACTCAGATGTGGGAGAAGAGAATGTCTGATGACCAAGTGGCTAAACAAGGGAAACAGGTGAGTCTGAGAACCTGAGTTCAATTCCCCAAGGAATTACAGAGAAGGAGTTGCAGTGACTTCGGGCAAATCTCTTCACCTGTTTTTAGACAGCTGTCATCCTGAAAATGGAGTGTTTCCTACCTGTTGGTACTATTATTAACAGCAAATGAAACAACTTGTGTGAGCGTAATTTTTAATCTGTAAAAGGCTAATCAAGTGCGGTCACTGTTACACTGATCATCCTCCCTCTCTCCTCCTCCATGACACCATAGTTAATTTCACCAAGCCTTTCAGTCACTCATAAGGTAAATATTGTCTATTTGGTTTATCTGTTCAATATTGTGGGAAGAAGCTTAAAACAAAAATAAGATACTTGTTTTGAAGTCAACATGAGCTATGAGTTGACAAAGGTTATAAAAAAGATTAGCAAAGAAAATTACCCTGCCTGGTAAATTAATAATGTGATACAAGAGTTGTGAAAGCAAGGGACATGGGAAATTCTAGGAAAACTGATTACTAGGGAGATAATCAGGGAAGCCTTCATGGAAGAACTGGCATTAAAGAAAGATGAACAAGAGTGATCACCAAGTTGAGACACATAATTTCCTTCTTACAATATCTGCTTCATCCTATTCCTTTGTGTTCACACAAAAGCAGCTCCCCCAAACACAAACAACGACAAGAGAGCAATACAAGGCTTTCTAAGACCTTCCATTTATCAGCATCTACTGTACCACCTGTCTGCGTGGCTTGCAGTTTAAATACTGTCGTGGTGTAGCTCATCTACTGATAATGCCAAGTCAAACCATTAATACACAACTTCACGGAAGACACTGACAGAAAATTTCAGCTTCAGGTCATGCAGTTATGAAGAGATAATCAAAGACACATTTTTGTGAAAAGCAAGAATCATATTCAAAGCTGTGCGTCTTTGGCCAATTGTCCCTTACTTTCCTGTATTAAATCTCCAGAGTGAAAAAAATATGAAACAATATCTTTCTATTTTTGCCCATCAGAATCACTAAACCTTGATATGAAGCGAACTGTTCAGATTGTAAACATGGAATGAATAAATCTGCTGGGTAACAGAAAACTCAAGTAGCACAAATCACATCTAGTATTCTTGTAGACTCTCCTTATCAGTATTTAAGCAGCAGAGACAGTTAGAACCAACAACCACAGATAAAACGCACTGCCGTATTTAAATTCATCTGGTGTTCGGAGGAGCTTGGCTTCTGTTCTACGTGGACAGAGATGACTTATTTTCAGCTTAAACATATAGTCACAGCACTAACTTGAGTCTCCTGTCAGACACTGCAGTGCCTGACCCTCTGCATGCCTGCTTAATTAGAAAGATTAAGGTTAAAAGCCAGTAAATAAATAAACGGTAGATTTTTAGATTCATGGTCTAAAACCTCAGGCACACAACTAACAGAAACAGGTGATAAACTAGAAAAATTAGAAAATAGTCTATATAGTATTTTTACTTTTCCAAACTATTCAAGTAACTCTTGTTTATGTTAAATCTTAGCAATCACAGGGCATTCAGTTTACCAATGATCGAAACAGTAGAAAGAAGAAAAATGTTTCTAACACAATACAGCAAAAGCCTGTTTCATGAATTGAAAGGCCTTTAAGACAGGCATTCATCCCATAAAACCAGAGAGAAATATATGAGATATTAAAAATATATAAATGTTAAGTAGAGGTATGTTTATAAGAAGCACAGTAAACTCTTTGTCATGGAGTCAATTCTGACCCATAACCATGCCAATGGAGATGGGTTTCAAAAGTTGTACATCTTTACAAAAACAGAATACCATGGTTCTTCTTCATAGCAGCTGCTGGGTTCGAAGTACTGACCTTTAGGTTCAAAGTCTAATGTTTAGTTTAAACCAGTGTGCTGTCAGGACTTCCTCTAGAAATACAGGAAGAAAATATTATGCAGTAGATGTACTTCACAAGCCGTCTTTCTTTAACCATTCAGGGGGGAAAAGATTTCAATTCACTTGAAAATTGTTTGGAGAATACACAATTTCCCCCACTAGCTCATTAAAGAGTTACATCACCTTGACAGTCAATTCCTAAAAAGTTAAATGCAAATCAAAACATTTTTAATTGAATCATGCATTTTATGACTAAGAGAGCTCACCGTTTATAGGAAACGTGTGGTGAACCTTTACAAAGTAATTCATTATTGTGCTGAAGTAATTTCATTACCTCTGTATAGAGAACTCAAGTTTTGGCATAGCAAGTCTTCTTAGAGATTTGTCATGCAAAGACACTATAATTGTGCTTCTCTACTTCAGATCATGGTGTCGTGGGGTACTGTAAACATTTAACTTGCTGGCTGCTAACTGGAAAGTTGAAGGATCTGGTCCATTCAGGGGCAACAAAGATGTAGCAGGCAATCTACTTCCAAAAAAATCAACTATGGAAATCGTATGGAAAACATTCCATTCTAAGACACAGGATCACCATGGAGTTAGAAGGAGCCTGGCAGTAATTGGTTTTAGTTTCATGAGTGCCCTAAGGCCATTTTAGCACCAGTCAGAGAAAAAAATTAAGTGCTTTGGGGTTGTGAACAGTAGTGGTGCTCAACCACAAACTCCAAGGTTGAACTTTTGAGTCCACCCAGAGGCTCACGAGATGGCAAGCCCATTGATCTATTTCCAAAACATCAGTCATTGAAAATTCTGGGAGTACAGTGGCACTCGGACATTCACAGAGGCACCATGAAAGTGACTAGCCTAGGAAGGCAACTGGCAACTTCATATTAAAGTGTGGATCTCAATCACTAATACCTTCTTTGGAAACAGAGAAGGACTACTATGATGACGAGCAAAGGAATCAAATCTGACATGAAGGGAAATTTGCTGTAAAAAAGAGAAAAGAAAAGAAAGGTCTTTCTTCAACAAAGTAAGATCTTATGAAGAGACCAATAGAAAAACATTTGCCTTGCCCATGCTAGAATGCAAAGGTCAATGCAGCTCAATAGCTATGCTCTGTGTATTTTGATAACCCACAGAAGAAAATGAAACTTCTTTAATAATATAGCCCGGGGACATCAGGGGAGTGGAATGCTCAGGCGGCTTAGATTATTACCCTTAACAAGAACGGACAGTCCACTAGTCTACCGCTTCATGTGATCTATTTACAGTCAAGATGGTTATATTCAGAAAACCCCTACAGTATATGAGAACTGAGAGATAAATATCAAACTACTACCCTTCCAGGCTTCCAAAAAAAATTCTATTAGCCTCAGGAAAGCATGAGCCATTGGGGGTTTGCTTCAGCTAAGATGCATAGCAGAATCTGAACCAAAAATATTCTTCCATGTTACATACTTGAAAAAAAAAATTGACTGCAAATTGCATTCAGTGTGCCACTTTAAATTGCTCCATCCTTGAGATCAAGGTTTATACATATTAATGTCCAAGAGCCTATAGCCCAAACCCCAATGTTTATCACCATCTGAAAAATTAAATTACATTTAGCACATTAAACAACCAACCAAATTCGATCTCCATCAAACCCAATCCAAGAGTGAGAACTTGACAATAGGACTGAAGAGATTAGGGCTTAATTTAAACAGAGTGGCTACAATCGAACAATTCAAATGTGAGACTTTACAGACGCGACTGCTTAAAGCACCTCAAGACAAATATTTACATAAACTATACAACATCATAATCTACTAAAGATAAAAGATTCAGGAACCCATTAAATCACAATTTAGAATACAAATATTGTGGTAGGGAAGAAAAGGAGACGGCACTGCTAACTGGGTCCTGGAAGTGAATGTACAATGAAGATTCTTTTGATGACAAGAGACAAGATCAGGAGGCAGTGAAAATGTATGTAAACGATTTAACAAAAGCCAAAATGGGTCTCTAATTGTGCTATAGTCTGTAACTGACAGCATATTAAACTTCTCAGACCCCTGAGAAGTCTTCTACTTGGAATTTCTTTCCCTTTCATTCCATCGTCACACTATTCATCAGTATACTTGGCTTTCCCCATTGCTGAACAGTTTTCAACCATCTTTCTCTTTCCTCACAGACAGCCTGTTCAATTGGACTTCACACCCAGCCTCCTTTTCCCCCACTCATGTATTGGATCCCTGGTACTCTGAAGCACACAAGTAATTTTAAACATTTCTACCCTTTCCTCTTTACAGTAATCCTGTGGTAAAATAAAGTTTACCTGGGACTCTCTCTGACATTAATTCCCTGTGAGAGCAGGAATTTGACCGGATTGCCTTGATTTTTCAGCTCTCACAAGTTCTTCAGCTTCAGAGACGGGGTCTTCCTACTCTTCTGCCATTCATTTTAGTGGAAAATAATGGCATTTTTATTCCCTGAGAAGTTTTCATCTTAGAGGGGCTCCAACTTTCGCATGATTTACTGTTATTTCTTTTGTATTTTCAAACTCAAGCTACTAAAAATCATTATTATTACATATTGCAATCACCACATATTTCCAGTTTGTAAAAATGCCCCACTTAATGAAAGTTGTGTTTTCAAGTTCATAAAATTAACACCCCATCTGGTCTTTTAAAAGTAGAGAATTAACTAAACACCCTAGAGAATTAAGTCATCTTTGACCATGAACCTGAAAATGAGCCCCTGAGATTCAATAATCTGATTAGTTAAACTGGGTGAACATGATGGCAGAATGGACCTTTAATGGGAAGATCCAGAACTGGGAACAGATGCTGGAATCAAGAAGTGGCTTCCATCCAAACTAAAAGTCAGTCAGTTGGCTCTTCCATGGAAATTAGTCAAGGGAACACAATTTTTTGTCCTTAGCCATTTTAATCTCAAATGTATCCAAGTCCTGAATGATGCATTTTGTTATCTGCACAGTGAGCTTCCATCCTGCCCAACAAACTCAGCTTGAGATATCCCACGATCTGGTCAAGAATCTCACATTCCCCCAAGTGCCACCGCAAGGCTAAAATTATTAAAATATATTTCAACTTGGTTGTTCATCAGAATTACAAGGAGAGTTTTAAAAGGGTACACACATACACACACACACACGCCTAGGGGCCCACACCACAGCTACTGCTTTAGACTCTACAGGTAAAAGTTCCCCAACAGGTGGATTTACTAAATATTTTGGTTCCTCTTCCAACTAGTTACAAGCTCACTTTTACTGCCACTGAGTCTGTTCAGACTCACAATTAGATTTTCAAGCATATACATCTTAAAAGGAGAGAATGATAATTTTTCTCCCTCAGAGCCATTCACTTGTTGATTCGGATCATCAAAGGTTTGGAGCCTTAGGCCTTCAAGTTAGTAGAGCAACGCATGCTATGGACTACTATACTACCCGAGATCCCCAGTTAACAACTGCAAATATCATTTTTTACTGTGACTTTAGTCAAGGTTTATGATGCAAATTCATTTACAATTCATTCATTCTTACACATTTTGTTCAGCAATCTTAGTTTGAGGAATAAGGTGAGCTTGATTCAGACAATGGTCTTTTTAATCACTTGCTTTGTTCCTGAGAGCTGGACAGTGAATAAGGATGACAAAAAAGAATTGATGCCTTTGAGCTTTGGTGTTTGAGAAGAGTACTGAACATCCTATGGACTGCCAAAGGAACAAATAGGTATGTCTTGGAGAAATCACAGCCAGAATGCTCCTTGGAAGCAGAGATGACAAAGCTTCGTCTCATGGGTAAACTTTTGGGCATGTTTGTTAGGAGAAGCTATTGCTTAGGAGCAAGACACCATACTTGGAAAGATGGAGGGCTGGTGAAAGAGAGAAAGACCCTCAACCAGATAGACTAGCACAGTGACTATTGCAATGGCAGAAATATGAAGATGGCACATAACAGGGCAGGGTTTTGGTCTGTAGTTCACAGCGTCACTATGAGATGTACTTGACTCAACGGCACCTAACAATAACATTATCTAGTTGTTGTGTACAGTTCAGAGCTCCCTTATCAATTTAGGTTGTTCTACTGATTATCTAGCTCAAGTGATATGGAGCTTTTCTTCCATCCCAAAAGATAGGCAATCTCCTCTCATGCAATTAAACTACCTCTGAAGATCCACTGGAGAGTCGGCTGTGGTCAGTTCTGACATGACAGTTCACAACAACTACAATTTATTATCTATTTAGGATACATTCCGTAGACAGGTGTGCTGCTAGCTGAAATGTTAAACATCTTGAGTGGTTCAAAACCACAAGTTGATCCAAGGAAGAAAGATGGTCAGTCTCCTCCCTTGCACCTTACAACCTCCGAAGACCTGCTGGAGGGTCTGCTATGAGCCATTTCCAGTTACTCCTTCCTTACAAATTTTCAGTCCCCTCTCCACCTCCCTCCCTTCTGATCCCCAGTAACCATCCAAGAATGATTCTAGCTGTGTGTAAACCTTTTCTGAGCTTTTTATAACAGTGGTCTTGTACAATATCTGTCCTTCAGTGGTTGACTTATTCAGCATAATGCCCTCTGGATTCATCTTTGTCTTACAATTTAGAGTGGTCATCATCATGTAACAAAGACAGACAAGGCCACACAAGGGACTGCTACATAAGCAAGGAGGTAAGAGCTGAAAACTTGGACCTGACTTCCTCCTAATCATTCTGAGCAGCCTCCCGCTCCTCTTGTCGGTGGAAAGCTGTCAGTCAGTCTCTGGCCCCATGGGTAAAGCAGACTCCAACAGCCCAGGCACTCCTTTGGAATATTCAACAGGTTGTACCAAGGGGTATGGACTTTCAAAGTTGCCATTATACTACTGGAGCTAGAATCCTGGGGTGTCACAGGTGTATTGATAATTGACTCAGTCTGTTTTGTTTACAATCTCCTGCCCAACAAATTGCATGTTTCTGCAGATGTCTAACAAATTCAGGACATTTAATTCCTCAGCTGCCACCATCCTGCTGTTTCCACCCTCCTCATCCATTGGTTATGATCGTGTCCAAAGACACATTTACCAGCATTAGAGAAGGTCATTAAAAATCTCTTACAGCCATCTGTCCGCAGATGGACAGGTCTCCAGCCAAAACCAGAGAGGTTCCCCTTCAAAGAGGCCCAGAGGACTGGATGCCATGCAGTACCACAGTTGGGTTTTTTTAAATTATTGTTTGTGGGTCCTGAATTATTTACATTTGAGCTGTAAATCTTAATGACCCATGCCGTGTTCTTCTTGGCTTACTGATGGCAAGCAAAGCCAAGGCATTTTCATTTGCCTGATTCAGTGCCGTAGGACAGGGGCCAGAGAAAAGTGCAGCTTCTTCAACTGTCTTACACGGGTTCTGGGAACAAATCATCCTTGCTTGGATCCTTGTCTAGGTCGTTTGCTATACACTCATCATTTAATTCCCTACTGGGTTCATACTCTTTATCCTCCAATGGTTCATCTTCTATGCAAATAACTCGCCTGAGAAGGATTTTCCCCTCCTGAATTCCTTGTTCTTTGATCTCTGCATTACACATGCTCCCAATTTTTCCTTTATGTGAAATCAAACTGCAATGACTTAAACACACACACACACACACACACACACGTTACCTATAATGTATTACTGATATTTAACATGGTAATGCCAGCGTCCAGAGCAAAGGGTTTAAAAGACCACAGCTCACCTTAGTCAAAATGAGGCAAGATTTTTATAATTAAGACCAAAATCAAAGAATGAGGGCCTCAATGGGTAAATAAACACATTTCTGCCTAGAGAATCTGAACCGATTTAGGTCCTCAACCTAACCTACTGGAATAAAGGATACATGATTCTTTGCTTCCCTAAGATCTGACAACATGGGAGATCCATCTCTGTCCTAAATGCTGACAGGCATACGCTTAGAAGAGTGAATCTGGATTTTCTGGACCCCAAAGCTTGAAGCTGAGCATCTGAGCCACACCTCTTTACAGTAGCAGCAACGCCCCACACCCCATTTTTGCCCTTCAGAACACAACACAGACGTGCTCCCCAGCGGTGCCAAACTGTTAGACTCATCAAGTTTATGAACACTGCATACGAAATGCAAACATTTTCTTCCACTTGGGCAAACATTGGCACAGGAAACTTTCTTTCCAATGTTAACAGCAGGGAGCTTAAAGAAAAGTTCAGTTTCTAAGAGGGTGGGGGAGAGGAAAAGCTAATTCTAAAAATATGTCATCAGCAGCATGCCACTGCCAGGCAAAATTGTACATGTTTCCCTCAAACGCAGTTCACTCAAACGAACTTGACAGCTTCAGGGATCACTTAAAAGAATGAAAATGTGTTGCATGAGGCCTGCCAGATACAAAGGGGATCACATTTCAACAGATAAGACTTGATAGATCCCCTTCTTAAATATTTCCGTGCAATGATTATACGAAATCAAAATTAGTGCTTTGTCACACATCCACATGCAGACATATGCCCTCAGGGTATTCTTTCAGCCCATTCGGAGATTCTTACTTGAATCTGGCAATTAACTTGAAAATCTTGCCACTGTCATTAGTTCCCTAGAAAATAAATTAAAGGACATCTGGGCATACAACTGAAATTACACAGCTGAACGTAAGATAAGCAGGTTTTCCCTTGTCCACAAGTGTGTCCAGGCAAAGTAAACACTTTTAACTGGGCTACAAATTATAGGTGTCAGTGCCTTCTCTCAAACCCAGCAAATGCTGGGAAACATAGCTCTCAGGCAAGCTATTTCCTAAAAGGGACTATTCAGGATAGTTTCCCATTTAAACATAATACTCAAGTTGCTAGAAACCGTGTAAAAATCAGGTGTGAATATGCTGGTTTGACCCGAAGCTGCGGCTCTCAAACATCTGATTAAAAGGAAAAGCAGGCAAGCATTACAATTCCCCGGAAAGCCACAAAAATAAAAGGCTCCATCCTCAAGAAGATGATCCCCAATTACAACACTGTACTGGGTTTGAAGAAATGCCCAATGCGGCAGTGAGCTGCAACATACCAATCAAAAAGCTTTTCCATCTCAATGGGGACAACATGGCAGCTAAGCTATCAAGGCAGTTGTAAATGCTGAACACATCTATTTGTTTTCTCATCCTCTTAACCATAACCTAGATTTCCGGATCCTGGTTTAAATGGAATAGACCCTTTAAAAACTACAACTCGTTAAAACAGCAGGGAGAGTTCGCTTTGCCCTTCAGAAAGACAGGAGGAAAAACTTAAGCTGATCTTTAATATTAAATATTTAATGTGTTTTAACACATCAGCCCTTTAGATTTAATTCCAGGCTTAATGCACCTGTCAAGAAACTGACTGCTGTGGCTTTATTGCGACCATACATTTTTCTGACATTCAGAAACATAAGATTTTCAAAAGATTCTGCACTCCAGAAAAATCCAAGCAAAAGTTCAGTTTGGCTGTTTTAAAAAAAACCACACTTGGGAAAGCATTTTCTTCTAAGTCAGGAAGTGAAAACAAGTCATTAAACACATGAAAATATAAATCTAGGAAATACTGCAAGCTGTCTTTTGTTTTTGTTTTCTAATGTTTGTGTGTTTTTAATACGGCAGAGACAAAAGCTAAGCCCAAGTGTCGACTGGGTAAAACAAATACTTTTTTATTTACATCCATATCAACTTACAACAATCAGTGAATTACCTGAATCTGGACCTGATAATGACAGTGGGAGCTGGAAATCCTACATCAGCATTAAATGACAAAGACTGTACAACTGGCACGTATAATGTGGCCAGATTCAGAAATCAATCAAACTAGTCCTGATTTCCTTCACTCCATGAAAGAAAATCCTCAACCCTGCAGGCTGGCAGCCTAGTCAATTGAGAGTTGCACTGTCAATCCAAAGGTTGGCAGTTCAAATCCACAAGCTGTAAACTTGGAAGAAAGATGGGAAATCTCTTCCAGTGTGATTAACAGCCTCTGAAAGCCTGCTGGAAGGTGAGCTACGAGTCAGTTCCAATTCACTGGCAATGAACTGGTGCTTTTATACTCCTCTGTATAGACCTGTATTTGTACCTGCATAAACTTAAAACACTCAATACCGAACAAGAGATGTGGTGATGCACAGAACTTCCATTCAAGGCTTAACAGAACTCCAAGCTTTATGTGATTGTTGCTGCATAAAGTGAGGGAGAGAGGTAGTAATGGAAGAAAGGCTACAAAGATTAACACAGGTATAAAAGGCACAGACTACAGGTGTGGGTGTAGGTCACTGGAAGAAAGTGAGCCCCAGAATCAGAGAGGAAAACTCTCAACAAGACGGATTGATACATTGGCTGTAACAATGAGCTCCTCTATACTGGAGATAATAAAAAACAGTTTCATTGGTTCTCTTGGCAGCCCATGTTCAGTACTTTTCTTCAACACCACCAAAGCATCATCTTTCCTGTGATTCTCATCCATATTTCAACTTTCAGACCCATATAAAGCAAATTAAAATACTGTGGTTTAAGTATGGGGCAATCAAATGTTGCCACACAAACCCACTAACAGAATATAAATTAAATCCTCCCTCTAAATTAGAAAAAAAAGTAAGCCACATGACATTTCAGCTCCCAATGCACATAAAAGCCAGGTTTATACTTTTACACTATAATATACTACAATGCATTCAGTGTGCAAAAGTATTATGAGATAGTCTTAAATGTTACAAGAATTATCAAAATATGATACAGAGACACAAAGAGATCACACGCTACTGGAAAATGGCACAGCTAGACTTGCTCAAAGCAAAGTTGTCATAAATTTCTCTGTGTGTGTGTGTGTGTATGTGTGTGTGTGTGTATTTGTTGTAGTTGTGTGCTATTGAGTCAGAACAGCTGACCCTCCAGCAGGTTTTCAGAGGCAGTAATTCACATGGGAGGAGACTGCCCAATCTTCCACCATGGTAGGTTACCAGTATGCATGCTCTCCTCTCCCTCTCCCTCTTCCTCTCTCTATGTATATGTGTGTGTGTATGTCTATATGCCCATATTTTGATATATATGTATATTTATATTTGTTGTGGTGGTGGTGTACCATTGAGTCAGAACTGGCCCATCACTAACCCTCCAGTGGGTTTTTAGAGACAGCAAATCTCACTGGAGGAGACTGTCCAATGTTCTCCTGCAGAACAGCTGGTGGATTCAAACCATGTGCCTTAAGGATTACAGTGTAGCTCCTTACCAGTAGGCCACCAGAGATCCCTTACACACACACACACACACACACACACACACACACACACACACACACACACACACACGGAGTACCTGTGAAGCATAACAAAAGGACTGCTAGTACATCACAAATGTTTCAAGGAGGGACAACAGTCATCAATCCCATTTTCTTAATTTGAAAGAAAATGTGACGTGTTAGCTTTCTCCTCACATTTCAACTCTCACTAAGTTCCACCAAGAGTAGGATGGTAGCCTCACTCCGAACATTATTAACTAACATTGATTTAAGTAGAGGGAAACTCTGGAAGTTTTTACTCATCTGAAATGCAGAACACATACATATTTTACCAAAAGGTTTACTATGCATATTAATCTTTTATGCATTTTACTCCTCCAAGCGTGAAAAGAAACAAGTTGAAGTAATAGAGGTTGCCAGGTGTTGGTGGCACCCATTCCACTGTAATGACAGCCATGACTTAAGGTTTGGTCTCGCTCTGCTCTTCCCATGAATTGCTAATCTTCAGGTTGCCACAGCAACTCTATATACTGACAGGTAAGCTTCAGGAAGCATCCTGGTCATCGTTTCCATCTTGTTTGCTTTGCATCATGGCACTCCAAACTCCCTGCTGTATTGGCGCACCAGGGGACAGATCCCCTGGCCGAGTTATTCTAGTGCACTGTCCAGTCACGGCGATTAATCATTCCTGCTTCTTGAGCTGACATATCGAGGTGGGGAAACGACATCCTAAATGAGCAGAGCTGATTACCTGGGAAAGCAATTCTTCAAGATAGCACAGCTAACTAATAGCTCCATCTGCTACACATAAACCCATTCCAGAGCCCCAGAAGTAACGTCAGAAGACAACTAACAGACTGGGTCCTGGACGCCAGATTTCTGTGTGTCATCACAGGTGTTTCATGAGCACAAAAAGTACTTGAACTTTTCTTCATCTCTGGGGTAATTGGTACTATAACATGCTAAGATCCCATGCCAGCAAGAAGACAATATCTCTAGGACTGTGTTAAGTATTTTCAGTTTAATTCCCCCCCCTTCTAATATATGTAAATTCAGCAGTATGAGATTCCCAACATTGGAACCAACTCATAGCTGGCCCTCTGGCAGGTTTTTAGAGGCAGTTAATCCCACGTGAGGAGGTTCCCCACCCTTCTCCCATGGAGCAGCTGGTGGCCTCAAACCACGTCCCTTCAGGATTACAGTGCAGCTTCTTGCCATGTAGTGTGGGTAGATCTGAAGCAGACCACATTTTTCTTCAACAAAGAGACACAAACAACAATAGTAAAACTCAACAGTAAAGGAGAACAATAATACCAGGGAGGTAATCATTCCTTAAAGCACTCAATCATATAAAATCAAATGGGCAAGATTTGCCAGAGTAGAAAGCTGAGATGGCAAGAAGGAAAAGGACAGAAGTCACAGGGAAAAGAGAATCATAGGGAGGAAGTGGGAAGAATAATGTGACAATGTGGGAATTGTGATTAATGTCAGAAAACAATCTGCATGAAAGATTGTATGGAAAATCAATTTGCTCTGAATACTTTGACTTAGCACAATGAAAAAAAAGTAAAGGAAAAAGAAAAAGAAATGGTATCGTTAAAGCTACGAACTTTTTCTATTTCCATCAAAATACATACCAGTATACAGTGTAAAAGATTTACAGCTTGTTGGAGAGTGTCTAAATGAAAACAGAACCTCTAAGAATCGTGACACTGCATCATAGTCCCATAAATTAAACTTTAAAAAGGCTGTGGTTAGAATCCATCGACAAGCTCAGCAGACAGTTAAATACCATTTGGCCATGAGAAGCAGAGCTGTGCTGAGCTATTATTGTAGATGAAACTATAAATGGTTCTCTGAATTTTTTTTAATCTAAATAATCAGTTCTTTCTTAAGTCACCATTACAGAGTCAGTTTGCTCTTCCATTATTAATAAAGCTTTGATAATATAAATAAAATTCTTGCATCTCAGTGTTGGGTGTTTAAGGAGGCTGCAAGTTTCTATTTTTCCTGACCAAAGTAGTGGCATTTTACAGGAGCTGCATTTAACACTGCTTTTGTATCAAATGGGAACAGGCTCAAGTTTTTTCCATATTAGCTGTGATTTTAATAACATGCCAAGCAAAGCAGACTAGCCTAATAAGTTTCATTGCACCCACTTCAACAACAGATAAGCACCTCATTTTCATACAGTTTCCACTTGTTGCTAGGTAACCACACCATAACGAGACATCTCTCAGCATTATGCAGAACGCATCCTCTTCACCCAAATTTGATGTGCTTTGGGCATTAAATACTGTTATTTTAACCATATCAACTGAGCAGCAAGGAGGTTATCACTCACACAGTTTAAGCTTTGGTTTAGATTGCAGCTGAGGTTTGGGGGACTGGTGTTTCTGGGGGAATTTCAATGTTCACAGATTCTGAAAGAGAAACTAGGATAATACATACCTCTCATCCCCTAAAGCAATCCTAGTGCTTTAGCCAATAGGTGGATAGCCTGACACTTCACATAAAGTAAATCCTCTCAAAAGATGTCCACACTATGCCCTCTTAACAGTAGACAATGTCAATTAAAAACTTCCTTACTGCTTTACGTGGCCATGAAGGGAACTTTGTAAGCAGGGGTCTGTGTGGAGTTGGGCTTCACCTGCGGGCTTCAAACAGAAACCCTTTAACTAGGCACATCTAGGCCAAAGCAGGAACCCCATCTGTCAGCCAAACAAACCAGCTTTCTGCTGGAGAAAGGGGAAGCACTGCGGGAACAGATGCAGCCCGACCTAAGATACTGAAGGACTCAGGCGACAAGGAGGCAGGAGGGCTACCTGCAGGAAAGGCAACTGACGCTGACATTTTAAAAGGAAAATAAATCTTAGCAAAGCAGCACCAGGCATCTCCCAAACAGGAATTTTCTTTTGAGCTTCAGGAATATTTTATCCAGCATTAGTGGAGACTAGAAGAAAAAAAGTATGTTACATCACCTCACTTGCCAAAGGAGCTGAAAGAGGTCTCTCTCATAGAGTGCGTAAAACTGAAAGCAAAAGAATCATAGTTAGGAGGAAGATCAAGACATAGACCAGATTCTGTCTTGCAGCCCCTCCCTCACGCAGCTTTTGTGTTCTATCCTTTCAAAGGCATCCCAAGCGTGGGTGCCTCTTTTCCGAGACAAAGAGGAAAGAACACATTCACACTGCCTCCTCTCTTCATGCTGAACAATCTCTTTCCTTCTCATTTTGCCCCCTTCGCTGTGAAAAACAGGCCTTCAAAGGGTTTTGCGTTCAAATCCCACTTTGGTGTACTCGATACAGAAGAAGCATGTATGACAGAAAAACTATCCCTTTATTCTAGTTCAATATGGAAAATGGTTTCGCTGCTCCTGCTTCAACAGGTTGAGTTTCATCCACAATACTGTCTTCTTCACCCACCCTCTCCTCTTCCTTCCCTTTACTCTGTCTGCGTCTCTCCACAGCTTGGATAGTGTGGCCTATTTTAGTTCTTTTTAAATTTTGGATAATTTTAGTTGGAATGGCAGGACTGGGTCCCTATCATTTCCAGAGATAGACTAAGATGAAACAGGGTAAGAACTCTGATGGATAAAGCAAGAGCTGGTGCTAAGGCCCAGCAGGAAAACGCTGCGGTACTGCAAAAGGCAGGGAAGTGAACAAACGTCACCTAACCTGTTCTGAAACTCCATGAGAGCCAGACAGGAAGGGCACAAGATCACAGACAGACATAATTAAAGCATCTTTATTTTCCTTCTATTCCAGAGAAGAACACAGAATCTGATTCAGCTCTATTCACTTAAAAGAAATCACCCATGTCTTGACAGGAAGTCCAAAATTAACAACAAGGTAGATTGAGAAGATTCTAATTTAAATTGAACATAATATGTATATTATTTAGTCCAGCAATGCCATTTCCTGGCATATACCTTAAAGAAACTCTCATATATGTGTATGTGAAGACATTTACAAGACAATAGGAAACACTCAAAAATAATCTTTATGTCTATAAGTAGGAGAACGGATGAGTAAGTGATGCCATCAAATACAAGTATCCCAAGACAAAAACACCCCACTGATGTCAAACTGGTTCAGACTCACAGCAACCCTCAGATCAGGTTTCTGAGGCTGTAAATTGTTAACAAGAGAAAATTACTCCTTTTGCCCTCAAAGCAACTCGTGAGCTCAAATTGCTGACCTTTATAGTTAGTAGTGCTGTGTGCAATACGGCATAATACCTGAGCTCTTTATGGAATACAGCGCAATACTTAAACAGAACAGGAAAAATCTGTATATAACACAGTCAGGATTCTAGAACACCATTGGTGATGAAAGCAAACTACAAAATAAAGGACCTGGTTTGATACCGCTTATGACTGAAGACTGAGCTGCACTGGTAAAATCTGCTGTCAGGGACCTCCCTAGAGTACTAAGAAGCAATGGTGTCAGTCCAGAGACTAAGGTGCACCTGATCCAGGCCATGGTCTTCACAATTACTTGCTATGCATCAGAGAGCTGGAAAATGGCAAAGGATGACAAAAGAAAAATTAATGCCTTTAAGTGTGGTGTTGGAGAAGAATGGCAAATGTACCTTGGACCACCAAGAAAACAAACAGGTCTGTCTTGGAGAGGGTGAAACCAAGTTTCTCCTTGGAGGCTGAGATTTAAGTTCTTTCTCACTTATGTTGGGCATGTGGCCACGACCTAAAAAGAATTGATATCTCTGAATTGTGGCATTGGTGGAGAAAACGAAATATACCATGGGCACCCAAAGCCATGTACAAATTAGTTTGTGCAGCCAGAATGCTCCTTTGAAGCAGTGATGAAAAGCCTTGGTCTCATACACTTTGGGCAGGTTATCAAGACGTACCAATCCCTGCCTTTCATGCATGAAAATGGGCAGGATCAGCAAAAGAGAAGACGATCCTCCTCAATAACCTAGGTACAAAGGAAGGGCTTACTTAGGCACAGACAAGATTGTGAAAACTGCATAGCACTGGGCAGTGTGACATTTCATTGCACACAAGTATGCTGTAAGTCAAAACTAATTCAACAGCACCTAATAACATGCTAAACTACAGAGGTTCTATGGACATAAGATGTGGTGGTGGTTGTCATTATATGTTATCGAGTTGTTTTCAAATCATAGCAACCCTACACACAATAGCTCTGAACTCAGTCCTATCCTGAGACAGTCTTACTGTCTCTAAAACACTTACTCTCATTACTCCAGTTACTGTGTCAATCCATCTCATTCAGGGTCTTTCTCGCCTATGCGTCCCTCTACCCTTCCAAGCATGATGTCTTTCTCCAAGGATTGGACCCTCCTCAAAACATGCCCAAAGTATATGAGGCAATAGCCTCAAAATCCTTGCCTCCAAGGAGCAAGTGGGTTTCGACCTCTCCAGGACAGACCTGTTCTCTTGGCAGTCCATAGTATATTCAATATTCTTCTCCAACACCACAGCTCAAAGGCATCAATCCTTCTATCATCCTTAGTCACTGTCAGCTCTCTGATGCAGAGCAAGAGATTGAGCAGACCATGGCCTGGATCTTAGGCGCACCTTAGTCTCTAGGCTGACATGGTTGCTCTTCAGCACTCTGGAGAGGGACCTGACAGCAGATTTACCCAATGCAATTAGTCTTTTGATTTCCTGACTGCTGGAGCCAAGAGTGTTGATTATAGAAACAAGTAAACTGAGACTGTTAACAAACTTGATCTCTTCTCCATCTATTAAGATGCTGCCATTTGGCCTGGTGCTGAGAATCTTTGTTTTCTTGATGTTGAGCTTCAATCCATAATGAAGACTACAGTCCTTGACCTTCATCAGCAAATACATCAGATCCTCCTCGGTTTTGGCAAGCAAGGTTCTGTCATCTACATAACAGAGGCTGGTGATGAGTATTCCTCCAATTCTGATGACACATTCCTTCTCATGAAGTCCGGCTTCTCTAATAATCTGTTCCACATATAATCTGAAAAGGTATAGAAATAGGATGCATCCCTTATGCACTCCTTTCTTGACTTTAAATCATGCAGTGTTTTCTCGTTCTGTTCTGATGAATGCTTCCTGCGCCAAGCACAGGTTTCACATGAGCACAATTAAGGATTCCATTCTTCTCAAGGTTTGCCACAATTTGTTGTGCTTCTACCAGAGGCTCTTCAGTAGAAAAATGGTAATTTCCTCCCGTGTGATTTATAGCCTCCAGAACCCATTGGTGGGTCAGTCATGACTCAGTTCCAAATCAATGGCAATGACCTTAGTTGAGATGAAGGCATTTTAAAAGAAGATATTTATATACTGTTAATTACAAAGTAATGAAAAATATATACACATGAATGCAAATGAAATTAAAAGGGATAATGTGAAAAACTAAAAAGAATAAGATTGTGTCTTACAAATTCTGTTTAAAAACTAATACATGAATGTGTTCTACTTCCTCTATAGGAGTTAATCTGGGGGAGGGGGGGAAATCCAATATATGGGCACACATATTTAAGAAAAAATAGTTCCGAAGGTTTTATTGATCTGGTTTGTGTGTAAAAAATGTCTACATATCCTAAATTTCCTATTAGCCTAGTGATTAATCAGTTGAACTGTCAACCCAAAGGCAAGCAGTTCAAATCCACCAGCTTCTCCAAGGGAAAAAGATAGGCAATCTCCTCCCAATGTGATGTACAGGTTCTGAAAATCCACTGAGGGGTCAGCTATGAGTTGGTTCTGACTCAAAGGCAAGGAGCTGCTATTCTGTTATCTATTCATGGGTTCTTTTAGAAAATAGCCAGAGTTCTGATAGCACAATAGTTAAAAGTGCTTATCTACTACCCTGAAGGTTGACAGTTTGAACCTACTAGAGCAGTCTGCTTCCATACAGATTTACAGTGTTGCAAATCTGATTGCCACTGTTGTTATGTACCATCAAGTTGGAACTAATTCATAGAGACCCTCCAGGTGGTTTTTAGAGGCTGTAAATCACACAAAAGGAGACTGCTACTGGAGACAGGTGGCGGATTTGAAAAGCATGTCTTTGGGTTGGCAATTCAGCTCCTTATCACAAGGCCAAATCCCATAGGGTCATTCTATTGTTCTATAGAGTTACTAATGAAGAATGGCTAAGAAAAAACCAACACAACGCTTTGAAGGCAGTAGGCTGGTTTTGGGGGCTTTAGATAATAGCCAACTTTACCAAGAGAACTAATCTACTACCACATGGTGGCCTACTCATTAAATGGCAAAATCATTATAAAATAATGCCTTCAGGGTAATTGTCCAGAAGAGAAAATATATAAATGTGGCTCATTTATATAAAGTGAGTCCATTAAGAATGACAAGAGTCCTTGCATCTGGCGAATTTTTTTCATTTGGAGTTGTGCCTAGAAGTCATCAGATTTGTTGTTAGTGAACCCCCATCTGTCATAGCTTGAATCTGAACTATATATAGCTCTCATTCTCCAAATCAATATGTTGTGTGTTCATGTAATCTCAGATCCAGTCTAGAAGGCTTACAATTGACTGTAAGCGCCTCAGTTCTTATTTTCACTATTCCTTGCTTTGTTATAATTCTTAATAAATAGCTGACAGAATGTAGAAATGTCATTTTAAAGACTTTACTCACTAAAATTGAGTTGTAAAGGGAAAGCAGAGACAGGATTCTACAAGTATGCCTACTATGAAATCTAGAAAAGAAACAATTCTAAAACACCGTACTCTGTGACAATTGGGATTACTGACTTGAGTGAGAGACTGTTCCAGCAACATCAGGTATCTTGGACAGAGAGTACCAGCTCATCTCCAAGGTCAGGTGTCTGGCAAGTACTCTAGGAAGTAATTAGTACTCTAGGAAGTCAGAAAACAGAAAAGTATCTAAACCACTTAAATGTCACAGCAATGGACCTTCACTATTTACTTCATTGGCATTACACACTTTTTCCATAGTCTTAATTATCTTGTTGGTGAGCTCTGTTGGCCTAGTGGCAAGAAGCTGTGCTGCAATCCCGAAGACAAGTGGTTTGAATCCATCAGCCGCTCTGCGGGAGGACGGGCAATCTCCTCCAGTGCAATTAACTGCCTCTGAAAACTCACCAGAGGGTCAGCTGTGTGTCAGTTCTGACTCCACGATACATAAGAACAACAACAATTATCTTGTTTTCAGGGCCATAACAGAATACAAAAATCTTTCCAGGCATGGAATGGATGAAAAAATGGCCCCCATAGTAAGTAAGTGTCTTGAAGGAAAAGACAGTTATCTGCAAATGGTTAGGCACTAAACTATTAACCAAAAAGGTTGGAGGTTCAAATCCATCCAGAGGGGCCAGGAAAATAACAATCTGCTTCTGAAAGGTGTAACCTTAAAACCGTTATGGGGCTCAGTATTACATTGCACACTTGGGGCCACTATGAACCAGAATCCACTTAACAGCAACTAACAAGAAAAACATACTACCAATGCATCAAAGAGCTGGACAGTGACTAAGGCTGACAGAAGCCTCATCGATGCCTTTGAGTTGTAGTGCTGGAGAAGATTCTTAAACATACCATGAACTACTAATAGAAAAACAGGTCCATCTTGGAGAGGGTGAAACCAAGTTTCTCCTTGGAGTCTAGGATTTTGAAGCTCTGTCTCACTTTGGGCACGAGGCCAGGAGGGGCCAGTCCTTGGAGAGGGACATTATACTTGGAAGAGTAGAGGGATAGCGCAATATAGGAAGATCCTGCATGAGAAGGATTCACTCAATAACTGCGGTAATGGGGCTAGGTGTGTCAGAGACGAAGAAATTATTTGGCTCACAACAGAGCAGGGTTCAGAGCTGTTGTATATAGGGTCACTATGAGTTGCAAGCAACTTAACGGCACATAACAGCAACAACAATCCTAAAAATACTTCATTGTTTTTCTTTTTAGTAATAAAAATTTAACTACTAAGAGGTAACTAACAACAGTAAGTTTTTTAAAGGCAAGAAATTGTGTATTCAACTTTAGAGAATTTTTGTCAAGTACCAGGTACCAGAATAAGTTGTCTTTTGAGCCTTCCTGAGTTAACACTGACACGAGGTAACCACACTGACAATACAATGTGATTTGCGATGGTTCTGACTATAGTAATAACCAGACAAGAATTCTATGAGGGCAAGGATTTAGTCTAGTTTATTTCCTGCTTAAGCCTCAGGGCCTAGAACAGGGTAGACTCTCAATAAATACGAACCAAATGTATGAAAAAAAAAATATATATATATAATAAACCAGTGAGAAGATGAAGAAATGTATGTATCAGCAAGTCAGAAAGAAAAACAAAAATAGACTCATGGATTTCCCTAACAATCCCATGGTTCAATTTAAATATAAAAAAAATAAAAAAATAGCTGATACCCAAAGGTAGCCTTTGGGGGGAAAAATCTTATAGGAAATATCTGTGAAAGAATTTTAATTATAAAAGAAGGCAGCAGTACGGAAATTTATTTAATGAGTGAAAGAGAAATGATATGTTGGTGTCTTTAATTGTACCACTTACTCACAGCACTGCACTGCTCCCACAAGTTCTGTCTTCATTTTGTCACATCCCTCAGTGCCACTAGCTAAAGATCCTATAGAGACTTTTAAACTTAGGTAGTTAGAGATCCTGACAGTCTGTGTTTATTTACTTCAGCTTTACCTCAGAACTTTTTTTTTTTTACTTTGAAAGCCTTTCTTCCTATAATGTATTTCAAAAGTAAATCCCATCAACATTAAATCACATCTTCTTGAATTATAAACCCATCAAACTCAGGGAATTAGCCTTAAGCTGCCAACATCAAAGCAATGGCGTCCTGCCTTTACTGAGAACCACCTCTCTGATTTATAGCTCTGTCCGCTGCATTCAGAATCATGCTAAGCACAAAACAAAGAGGTTATCAAATTTCAGTAATTAATATGAGTAAACATGAGTTGAGCTAACAAAAGCAATTACTTGGGATTTTAGTACTATTATCTCAACATTTCATGTTTTGCCTTTTTTTTAATGGGAAGCATAGATGAAAATGAATGCCTCAGGACCAGCGTTTTGGTCATTTCATTCAAAAGTTACCATCCACCTGTGCAGCACAGTTGACAGCTAATTTAATACTCTCCTCCAGATAAAATAAATTACTCCGACTTCAGTTTATGAAGAATAAAAGACTCCCTAGTATTTTAACTCATTTTTGATATGAGAAAAATCATTTAAATTTTCTGAATTAAAATCAGCAGGGAAGGTGGGAGACAGCAAATCTTTGTTTCTGATGGTATCTTTATCATTTTGCTGACTTTGCTGCAAACATTTTGCTTTGATATTATCTTCAGTCTTGGGTCTGCTTGTTTGTGCACTTCTTTTTGAAGCTGTAACAGAATATTTCCATCACCTTAATTATATTAAAAGAATAGGGGTGGTGGTTGTTGTTGTTGTTAGGTACTGCAATTTCCTAGTATCAGAAAACTGGGGGCGGGGGGAGTGAGAAGAAACTGGTCACTATTATAAATAAATACAGTTTTGTTGAGTAAAGAGATGCACTATCAACCCAAGGGCAGGGAGTTTGAATTGACCAACTGCTGCTCCACTCAAGAGTAATGGGTATTCTCCTCCAGTTCCATTTACAGCCTTGAAAACTTGCTGGAGGGTCAGCTGCATCTCTGTTCAGACTTGACATAAAAACAATAACTATAAATTATATAGAGTTTATTCTTGAAGAAGCAAAATAAGGAATTATTGCATGTTCTTTGACCTGCCAGCAAAAGATGGCATCCTTGGACGTCATTCTTGGTCCATTCTTCTGCCTCATAGGACATATCCAATCCACAACCAAGCTTGTAGATTTCACCTCCTAAATATTTCTCAAATTCCATCCACTTCTCTTGACTCCCCCTTCCACCACTACCACCTACCATCCCCTGTACAAGCCACTGTCACCTTCAATACAGGCAAAGACAAGAACGGCAGCCTCCTAACCAGGTCTATCCACACAGGCCTCTCCACATTAAAGCCACGGTGACCTTTTTCCAAAAATAAAGTATCAATGATATTTTTCCAAAAAGCAGTTATACTTGTCTGATGCCTCCACTACCTGCTTCAATGCTTCAAAAAGCTTCCCACTACACTCAGAATTAAGGCCCACATCCTTAACACTACCTGTGGGCCCTACACAGTCTGAGCTCTAGTCATCCCTTGTAACTCTCTTTCAGATCTCTGAATCCCAACTACCATGCCCTTGTTTTGGGTTCCTGAATACACCTTGTCCCCTTCACCATGCATCTCCTTTGCCTGGACAACTCTTTTCATACTGAGGTAGGTAATCTGGGTAACACACACAGATCTGGTTTTATTTCCTGTTTTTATCCCTTAGATATAGAGCAAAGCCCAGCACTCAATAAATATTTACTGAAGGGACAACTTAGTGAGAAGTTGAAGAAATGGATGCATGAGCAAGTTAGGGAAAAACAGACTCTGGAGTTATCTAACTATACTTCTATGGTTCAAATTAAATTTTGAAAAAGATGATGGCTACTTGAGCCCACAGTTCAATCATAACTTCTTGGGTCAGATTTCACTTTTTTGGTGGACAATTTCATTGCACTATAGATTTCTGCTTCATGACACTTGTCACTACATGCATGTGTGGTTATTTGATCAATGTCTGTTGGCTGTTGGGGGCATGAAGACAGGAACCAAGCCCACTACTGTCCCCCTAGCACCTGCCTCTTCATAAAAATGCTTCCAATCAACGAATCTGTGTATTTCAGTTTATCCACTCAGGATCTATCTTCCTGAGTGGACTGCGAGATCAGGGAATTCCACCCTTTTTAATTTCCCCTCTTGGCACCCTTAACATCTAGCCTAGGGCCTGGTACATGGCAGCCTCTTTAATCAATAACTGTTTAATGAATGCCTGAGAATAGTAAACAGATGAGGTTTTAAAGACATGAAAAGCACCAGCTCTCCATAGAAGCCCATCTCATAGAATGATTAAGAATTCCAGTATTTGTATTGCTCAGGAGAATCAATTACCCAAACTTCCTGCGATGCTGTTTTCTGAGGAGGGATTTGTTGTGAAGGTGGCTCTGATAGCCTAAGGGTATCATGCATCCACCTACCCGACACTGCTCCCTTCAGACAATCTCAACATGCCCAGCTCACATCTGACAAGCAAAAATCTGTCCATTCAATTTTTTACTTAAAAAAAAAAGAGTCTTGCTATGTTCAAGGAGAGAGAATTTAATTTCTATGTATTTCTGAAATTTTAATTTTCTCTTTTTAGATCTTAAGAGCCCGGCTGCTGCAGTGGCTTAACCAGGAGGCTGCTAATATAAAGATCAGTGGTTCAAATTTGCCACCAAATCTTTCACAGGGAAAAAGAAATGGAAGTCTAATCCAATGAGGAGTTATCATTTTGGACTGCCAGAGGCAGCACTCCTCTGTCCAACAGGGTCACCAGGAGGCAGGGGCCTCTTCAATCCCACAGCACAGTCAGTCAAATGGTCAAGTCCTTATCTGCTACTTAAAACCACGTGAATGAAAAGAATTCTAGTATTTAAATACCATCCCAGACAATAGTCATCAAACCCCAATTTGTGGAGAACCCTCTAACAAGTTTTGTAAATCCAGTAGGTGTAATCAAATAACGCAGTCAGTCAGCCTGTTTTGGAGGGACAGACACACAGACACCCAACCGTTATGTACACTAGGACACTTTGTTTACTTATCTACAGTTGCTTTTCTTCTTCTTCTTCTTCTGCAAAGCCATGTAGATAATATTTTAACAATAACCACACATCTCTCCCTGTAGTACAGACACATACAAAATGCATTAGGAGAAATGCCAATAAATGAAATTCTTTTCTCAGTAGCTCTATTCAAGTGAGTGTCTCCCAGGTGCCACAGAAGTGCACAGCTTTCAGAATCTGGTTCCAAAAGGAGCTCAAAGTCAATAAGCCTCCTCAGCTATCATCCAGCATGACTAAATCACTCCAAGGGCAAACCTTTCTGAATTATGTGACCATTTCGCGTGCAGAGTTTTACCGAAAACAGCACGCCATAAACCAATTTCATTCAAGGTAACCCACACCGCTGCATGGGAAGGAGCCCAAGAAATGAAGAGAAGGAAGAAAACATAAATGTTTCCACTTACATGGGATCCCCAAACACACACAGAAAAGGAGTGCAAATTAACACCAAGAAGCTTCCAGGACCTGGGAGGTATCATTCCCAATATAATCCCTACTTCCCACCATTAGAATAAACCTGTCATTATGTTGAGCTTTTTGCCTTTTAAAGTGCTAGAGCTGAGGAGATTCTGTGCCGAAGGAAGTGTGCTCAGAAAACACATCTGCTGCTTCAATGTTGCTCAGAGGACATCCTAGAATGCCTTTTATGTTGTTCTCTTGTGAGCCGTGGACAGGAGGACAAGGGAATTCTCCACTCAGAAAATACTCAATTATTTTAATAGGATTACATTTTAGATTGACAACGTTTAAAATAGCCCCCTGAATTTATGAGCCTGCCAGCACTTCAAATAAGTAATTTTAATGCTGAGATCTGTTAAGTTTAAGTAAATGACTGGCAAGGAGTCAAAAAGTCTCCTCTGGCTTTCTATAACACAGCACTCTGGCTATCAAACGGGAGTGTGTGAACCTGGCAGTGAAGACCTTGACACGGGGCTGTCCCTCTCTATGATTTGCTACATTTTTAAATACATGCGTTTCTCTGAACTTTTCTTTTTTTATTACTCCCCTTTGGATTTCAAAACTATATTCAAGTTTGACAAGACGTAGGTTGACGGCAAGGTTCAACTAAACCTCTGACAAAACTATCATTTTCTTTAGTCCCTAATGCCTTATTATTTCTTTCCTCATCATCCCACACCTCACGTTTGCTACCGACAAATCGATAACATAGAGAGAGGAACTGGCCATATGCACGGCACAAGGCTAAGTGCTATAAATGAGCAAGTGATTTGTGTTCCACCATGCTGACTGCCCACCTAGAGCCGGACAGCCGGGGCTGGAAATCAGGTAACACAACTTACCACCTTCTGCAAAATTCTTAACCCTCTAAGCCCCATATCCATAACTATAAATGTGGATGACATTAGTTCTTAGCTCACAGAAATCTTACCATTTACAGAGATAATCTGTAAATAGCACTTAACACAGTGCTGGGTGACAGTGAGTACTCACAATTGATCACTACTGGTCTGCCTTGGCTTTGTTTTCAACTCTCTATTTTCACACTTGAAGATCCTAAATTCCTACTAAATCTTTAAAATAGAATGAACTGCTGCCATGAACTGAATTCTGTAGACACAAGATACATGTAGCAACTTAGCTAGGCCAGGATTGCTGATTTTGTGTGGATTCTCTTCATTTTGTGGTCTGATGGCATTATCTTCTAGCTTGTAATATAAGTTATAAATCCTAGTGGCATCCACTTTCTAAACAACATGCCTCTGCAAACTCTACGAACTTTGAGAAAGGTCTTTTGTTCATAGGGTTGCTGTGAGTCGTGCTCAACTCGAAGACAGTCAACAACAAACAAATAAGTGGTAAAGACTAGAGGATAAGAGTAATTGCTTACCCCAAAAGTCATAAGTTAATTGCTTACCACTAAATCAGCAGTCGGGAAATCAAAAGATGAACTGCACTGGGAAAATCTGCTCTCAGGGACCTCTCCAGAGTACTGAGAAACAACAATGTCAGTCTAGAGACTAAGGTGCACATGATCCAGGTCTTTGCAATTACTTGCTATGCATCAGAGATCTGGACAATGACTAAGGACAACAGAAGAATCAGTGCCTTTGAGTTGTGGTGCTGGAGATGTGTACCAAACATACCATGAGCCACCAACAGGACAAACAGACCTATCTTGGAGAGAGTAGCTTCTCTTTGGAGGCTAGGATTTTGAAGCTCTGTCTCCCATACTCTGGGCATCTGGCCAGGAGGAACCTCATTCTTAGAGAAGGACATCATGCTCATAAGGGTGGAGGGACAGAACAGGACAGGAAGACCCACAGATGGACTGAAACAGTAACTGAGGTAATGGGGGTAGGCATGTTGGTCAGTGAGACTGGCTCAGGACAGGGCAGGCTTCAGAGCTCTTGTACACAGTGAGTCGCAGTTGACTTGAGGGCACATAACAACAACAATAACAGTGATAAAGGGTTAAGGCACAAATGCAAAGGCACATGGTTTGAATCCATCAGATACTCTTAAAAGAGAGAAAGACAGGCAATTTCCTCCCATGTGATTTGCTGCTTCTCAAAATCTGCTGGAGGGTCAGGTATGAGTCTATTCCAATTTAACAGTATGTAGTAACAACAGTATGATAATGAGACAGGGTTAAAGTGAGTTGTATCTGGAGTTATAGCCTTACAAGAAGGTGTGATTCAAGTCCCAACCTGCCTCAAGCCTCATCCTTGTTTTAGTCACACTTTCTACCTTTCAAGAGGTTAAAGGAGGAAGGCACTAAGAAAGAGACTTGACTACCATCAAGAACTGGTAGCAAACCATGTCCTTTGGACTCTGGATTCTTGTGCTAAGAGCATCCTATACCCAAGGGAAGACTGATGCCGAGACAGTTGATGATCTTCAAGGAATGCTGTGCCCAAAGTGTTGAAAAGAGAAACAGACCTTCTTCTAGAGTTGACAGAGAGACAAAGACTCCCTCTAGAGCTAGAGATATGAATTCAGACTTCTAGGCCCCAAACTCTGAAAGGATACATTTCTTTTTATTTGAGTCACTCACCTAAGGCATGTCTCTTAGGTGGCATTAAACAACCAAGACAAAATCCTCTTTAAGACATTCTTTTTATCTTTAAAATTGAGTATCAGTTCTCTGACATTTTGAAATGCTTCACTTCCTCACACAGCTACTACAAAATCAATAACAAAGCAAGGCTTAAAATCAACCACTACCACCAACCACTAACTACTAGTTGGGACGCATAAAGGGTCTTCAGCAAGGGTCAGAAAACTAGTGCCTGCTAGCCAAGTCCTTTGAGAGTTGAGAATAGTGTCTACATTTTTAAATGGTTGGAAAATAAGTTCAAAAAAAGGATAACATCTCATGGTATTTGAAAATGGTCTGATATTTATGTTTCAAGTGTCCACAATAAAGTTTTATTAGAACACAACCACATTCTAGCTTATATATTGGCTTTGAATATTTCTAGCTTTCCCTGCAAAGTGGAGTAATTGTGACAGAGACTGTGGAAGTCACAAAGGACAAAATATCTACAATCTGATCCTTTACAGAAAAAAAAAAACACCACAAACTGGATTTCCTACCTTATTTTTGAAAAGCTTAGCAAATGATGGAAAGTTAAGGAATTATAAAAATCCTAGAAATTATGCATGATCCTTCTTGAGTGTAGTTACAAAAATACCCTGCAACAGGAACAGGACTTTGACTAACTCATACCATAGCCATATTGGCCTTGGCCCTGACAAAAAAAAAAACCAAACAAACCACAACCAACCAAACCCTTTTATCTGTTATCTTACAAAGTCACTGTACCTCATTAAAACAGATTTGCAAAAAAGTAAACAGATAAATGAATAAAGATAGAGTCCTAGCATAAAGCAGTATTCTGTTCATGTGCATCATCATATTCAAAGGGCAAAAAAAAGTCCTATTTGTTTTCATTTCTTTCTAATTTCAAAACCTCTTACTGCTTTTACATTTCTAAAGACACCTTTCCATAGTGTTTCTGGGCACATGATTTACCTTCTAGAGCATTTTTGGTTGGTTTTTGCTCTCTTATTCAGGTGTCCAGGGAGCTTCTTGGTCCTATGATGCAAGGATGTAGAGATTCAGTTATAAGGAAGGACAAGTAAGAGAATGAGGTGAGGGTAATACAAATTCATCCTCCACTGAACTCTAGTGGTAGGGGAACAGTACCTCTATGTAGAATGACTTGGTCATTCTTCAAGGAAATTAACTTGAAAGCATTTATCAAACACTTCTCATGTCTATCGCAAAGACTAGAATCAATAGCACTTTCCATATCTGTTGTTATGTGCCATCAAGTTGACTCCAACTCATAGTGACCCTACTCCCTGTCACTGAGTCAATCCATTTCATCCAGGGTCTTCCTCTCTTACACTCTCCCTCCACCCTCCCAAGCATGATGAAGTCCCTCTCCAAGGACTGGCCTCTCGTTGCTACATGCTCAAAGGCTCTTTCAGTGGTCAGAGCAGATATGGAAGGTATTCAAGTCTGATTTGACCTTTGTTCTTTCCACTTTACTCCTGTTTCCATGCTTTCAATAGCACCAGCAATAAAAATGAAAGAACAGTGAAGCCTCATCACTTCATCTTGTAAGATGTATGCTGAAGGAATCTGCAGAGTGGCATAAGAACTGAATCCATTCATACATTCACTCCCATTCATTGTGTCTTATAAAATTAATGACCATTGAATTATGTCCACCAGTACCTCATCTTTTAAGAGCCTCACCAGAGCTTTCCCATTTCATTTATTCTGTCCAAGTATGTGAATTTTGTATGCAAACCAATATAAAATAAAAATATTTTTAAAAAGAGAGACTTGAATAAATTACCACATTAAAAAACCTGGCAAAACAATGCATTTAAAGCAAACAGATCTTTATGAAATGCTTCTTCCCACTTTGAGCTCTACTTATTACAGAATAAGAAAAATGTTAAGAAATGCAAAGCCTGCCCTGAAGTGAAGCGAAGTCCACTAACACTGTGATTGAATACATAATTTTAAGCTCATCCGATCTTCCCATGGTCTTTCTTTTTTCCCATTTTGAGAGGAGAGAGGAGGAAAGAAGGCTGATTTCAGACATAAGACCAAGACCAAAATTTCTCCCTGGATTCAAGAAATCAACAACACTTTACACTACACTTCTAGACTTTATTGCCAAAAACTGCCAGCTGTTTCAATCTGATTTATTCTAAGCATTTCTACAAAAACAAATTGGTGCAGGCACAAGTAGAGAATCTTATCCAAAAGATGTAAGGAGACAGCAATTGCATGAAAGCAGAAGAGACAAACAACAGTATTCCAAAACAAAGGACAAGTCAGTACCCCTGAATGTCTATTTAATCACAAAATGTTTAACACTCAAACACAAAACTCATTGCCATCGAGTCAAAGCTGACATCCCCCCACCCCCCAGCTAGTTTTCAGAGGATGCAAAGGGCACAAGGCTAGTGGATTTGAACCAGCCACCTTTAGGTTGACAGTACAACATGCCACAGACTACATCAACAGGTTTAAAACCAACAGGTTTACAGGAGAATTTTTAAAAACTCAACAAGAAATTTCACCTGCTTCTTTTTACTAGCTTGCTTTCCTTCAAAATCATTTTCTACCCACAGATTCTGTTACTGTAAAAATGATACGTGTAACCAGGAATTCCCAGTAAGCTTTACACTCTGTCTCATTATGAGGGCGGAGAAAAAGGGTGAGTTTGAGGGAGGGATCCCTATTTCTCATCAAAAGATGTATTTAATCAAGAAAAGAAAACAAAAACAAAAGCATCTCAGCTAACAATGCCTAGCTTTAAGGCTCCACATGAAAGAAAACAGAACTACAGGCGCATGGTGAAATGGCTGATTGCTGAGTGAATGCATTTTAGCATACTAGTTGTCATAGCAAGTCAGTGGGATTTGAGAGCATATTTCTGTTTTGACATCTGGCCCATAACAAAATTACTATTGATCTGTTGTGAGCTTCCAGCAAAACAGTGTAGGTAGTCGCCGAACAAAGACTCACCCACTAAATAACAGGCAATAATCATCTTGCATGTGTGTCATTAGTCCAAAATCACGTCTCTGCGGGTGTTCTCCCTGGTCCATTTTGGGGTGAGCTTCCTAATCCTGACTCAGGGGCATTCAGATCTTTTTTCCCAAAAAAATGAAGCTGAGGAGGATAGGATTAATTGTGCCTCTCAGTAGCCTGGTGGCAGCACAGTATAATGCTGACATCCACCTAGAGCACACACTTCAGTTTGCTGCCGATGCTGAAAACTGACAGGACAAGCAGCATTTTCCAACAGATGTTCAACAGGCACTGGAAGGAAACGATGAGACAAACCAGACACAAAGCTGTTCACGTATATTTGGGAGGAGGGAGGGCGGAAAAGAAGGAAAACAAACCACTGCCCTGATGTCTGGTATCTTTTCACAGCTCCTCAACCATTTATAGGTAAGTACTACCCATAAAAGACACAGCTTTCATTAATGTTATCATTTAGAATTTTTTAATGGGTTGTATTTTTCAACGTACTACGAAACTATTACAAACAAACACACACAATCCATTGTCCAGTCCCTGATTTTATATCAGTCATTGGACAAAGACATCATGCTAGAAAAGGCAGAGGGCCAGAAAAAGACAGCATGGCCATTTGGCGAGACAGACTGACATAGTGACTGTAGAAATGGGCTCAAGCAGAGATGGGGAGGTTGCGCAGGGAAAGTCAAGGCTCCGACCTGTTGTTCCTAAGGTCGCTATAAGCCATAGTCAAATTAATTGCATAAAACAACAACATAGGATGGAGCAATACTGGCCCATGAGGTTTGCAAAGTTGTAAATCTTTCTGAAAGCAGACTGCCACAGCTTTCTTGCACCAACTGGCTAGTGAGTGCAATCTGCTGACATCTGAATTTGCATCTGAGTACTTTAACTACTTCAGCAAAAGATACTGATGGAGAGCCTTAAACTAGCATCAGGTGGTTCATTGCAGAGAACTAACCTCCTCTTGCAACACTGCTTAGCTGAAGACTGACACTTTGTTGTCCAGACTAGAAACTATCCAGCTCATTTCAGACCTTAACCATGTTGCTGTTAGGTGCCACCGAGTCAAGTATGACTCTTAATGACCCCGTGAACACTGTCATATCCTATGCCACCTTCACACTTCCCGACACACTAGAGCCCACACTAGAGCAGCAGTCACTGTGTCCATCCACCTGGTCGAGGTGTCTTACTCTCCTTTGCCAACAGTCCACCATTCCTAGCTTCATGTCCTTCCACAGGGAATAGCCCCTCCTAGCAACATGCCCAAAGTCTGTGAAGTGAAGCTTCATCATCCTTGCCTCTAAAGAGCACTCTGGCTGCATTTGCTCCAAGACATAGCTGTTTGCTCTTTCGGCCGTCCATGGGATGTTCAGTGCTCTTCTCCAACATCACAGCTCAAAGGCATCAATTCTTCTTCTGTCACCCTTTTCATTTTCCAGCTCTCAGATGCACAACAAGTGATTGGCAAGACCATGGCCTAACTCAGATGCACCTCAGGCCTCAAATGACATCATTACAATGGCCATATGTATCCCCAAATACACCACTAGTTGATTTTCCATAACAAAACTATACTAGCTGAGAAGATATCTGTCAAAAGAAGACACATAACAGAGATCAAGTGCATCTGCACTCTAGATTACATTGATTTGTTGCATGTGTGGTTGAATCCATCTTAAAGGTGAAGCATTATCATCAGAGGATCCACTCCAGAAGGAGGGTGATGAGTGGGCTCAGAGGACCTCATATCTGCCATGTACAGCAGTTGGAATACTTTTCTAAGACAAAAGGAATTTTCTATCATGCTAAGTGATGAACACTAAACACTACATCCAATAGGGACTCATAGGAAGGAGATTATATGTAAAGTGAAGATTCACCATATTTCAACAAACAGATGCTATTCTAGATGTGCTCACCAAGTTGTGCTGAGAAATCTGGAGAACAACCACCTGGCCACTTGACTAGAAGAGATCTATATTTGTTCCCATTCAAAAGAAAGGTGATCCAACAAAGTGTGGAAATTATCAAACAATATCATTAATATCACATGCAAGCAAGATTCTGCTGAAGATTATCCAAAAACAACTGGAACAGCACATCAACAGAGAACTGCCAGAAGTGTAGGCTGGGTTTAGAAGAGGTCTTGGTACTAGGGATATTGTAGCTAATGTTAGATGGATCTTGGCTGAAAGTAGAGAGTACCAGAGGAATGTCTATCTGTGTTTCACTGGCTATGCAAAGGTGTTTGACTGTGTGGACCACAACAAACTGTGGCTAATTCTGAGAAGAATGGGAATCCCAGAACACTTGATTGTGCTAATGTGAGAACTATACTTGGACTAGGAGGCAGCTGTCAGAACAGAACAAGGAAACACTGCATGGTCCAAAATCAGAAGGGTGTACACCAGGGGTGTGTCCTATCTCTGTACCTTTTTAACCTATATGCGGAACACATTTTTTGGGAGGTTGGGATCTGTTAGAAGTGTGGCATCAGGATTGGAGGAAGACTCATCAACAACTTGCGTTATGCAGATGACACAACCCTACTTGCTGAAACCAAGGAGGACCTGAAGCATTTGCTGCAGAAGGTCAAGGACTGCAGCCTTCGATATGGATTGAAGCTCATTATCAAGAAAACAAATATTCTCACCACTCGGCCGACTGGTAGCATCGTCATGGATACTAAAGAGATGGAGACTGCAAACAGTTTTTGTTTGCTTGGCTCCACAATCAACACACTTGGCACCAGCAACCAGGAAATAAAAGGCAATTGGGCTGGGAAAGTCTGCTGTCGGAGACCTGTCCAAAGTACTGAAGAACAATGATGTCAGTCTGGAGACTAAAGTGCGCCTGATATAGGCCATGGTCTTTGCACTTACTTGCTATGTATCAGAGAGTTGGACAATGACTAGGGATGATAGAAGGAGAATTGATGCCTTTGAGCTGTGGTGTTGGAGAAGAGTGTTGAATATACCATGGACTGCTAAAAGAACAAACAGGTTCATCCAGGAGAGGGTGAAATCAGGCTGCTCCTTGGAGGCAAGGATTCTGAAGCTTCATCTGACATATTTTGGACATGGTGCAAGGAGGGGTCAGTCCTTGGGGAGGGGTGTCATGCTTGGAAGGGTGGAGGGACAGTGCAGGAGAGGAAGACCCTGGATGAGATGAATTCATTCAGTGACTGGGGTAATGGTAGTAGATGTGTCAGAGACAGTAAGATTGGCACATAATAGAGCAGGGTTTAGGGCTTTTGTACAGAAGGTCTCTATGAGTTGCAGGTGGCTCAACGGCACATAACAACAACAACAACGAGATGTTCATTAGAGGAAACTGAACAAGAGGTGAGATGGAGGAAACATTAAGGTCATAAAGAAGTCTTGTTCCTAAAGATTAGATGCCCAGCATTTTAACAAGGACCAATGGAGGCAACCATCTCAGATGGTTTACTACAGCTGTTACTTCAGCAAAGAGATGGATCACATAACCAATCTCCTACAGGAAACAAACCAATAAACAAAACACCAAACCCACTGCCATCAAGTTCTGGGCTGTAATCTTCACAGAAGCAGATGACAAAGCCTTTCTTCTCCAGAGAAGCTGTATAGATTTGATCCATCAACCTTTGGGAATTTCAACTCAGTGACCCAATATGATTGAGCAGAAATGCCCTGTAGATTTTTCTAGGCTATAAATCACTAGATCTTTCTCCTGTGGGACAGTTAGGTGGTTCCAAACCACCAACCTTTTAGTTAGCAAGCTAAGAGTCGAGCACAAACCATTTGTGCCACATTCTGTCCTAGCAACTCTTTTGTTACTGTTTTATTACTTGGAACCTGTTTTCCTTCTAATTCTTCTACACTGCCCTTACTGGCCTGTAAATCACTGATTGGTACAGATTAACAAACAGAAGCACTGCACATTTCCATTCAGGGCCTCAGAGGATGTGGTCTGCTGACAGGATACCACTTAAAAGGACCAATTACTTAACAAATGCTTTGCAGAGTTGTCCACATGCTGACCTCAGCAATATTAAAGTCATACAATTATTATGCAAAGTCATGAATGTGGACTCATTTCAGAATTATCTATAGGAAATTGTCGGATCAACTTCAGTGACAAAGCACAGTCAAGTAGTGTTTTGAGAGAAAGAATCCGTAACATTTCAGGAACACAGAAGGTCTTTTCACAATATCTGCACTGGGAACAAGAACTATTGCTCACTGTTTCTGATTTATTTTTTTCCCACCAAAACATTGGAATATGGCTTGGAATTTACAAAGTAATTCAGGCTTTTAATAAGTTCTGTTATGCTTTTATTCTATGCCAGTAATTTTTTCCTATTTCCTGAATTAACAGCTCCACTAATTCAGCTCCACAGTGGCAGAAACCAGAAAGTATAGCAAACACCTTTGATGCATTTGCTAAGGAAGGTCTGATCTCAAATATTCTGCCCCTTGGTACTCACAAATCACTGAATGCCTCCCCTCTCCCCAGTTCTCACTAGACTCTAAGCTCTTGGGGTCCAGGATGTTATCTATCTTGTTAACCACTATCTATCAATACCTAGCACAGTGCCTGTCACACAATAGGTGCTCAGTAAATATTTGCTGAAATCTTGAATGAGAAAAGTCAATCAACTCCAAAGAAAAAAGTAAGGATCCCTCCATTCAGGGAAATGTCAAGTAATTAAACAAAAGCAACCCAATGCTTTATTACTTTCAGATGCACGAAACTGTTCTCTCCCCACATTTAAGTAGTCCAATGTTGACTCCACACAGACAACAGAGAGTATGGAGATAATACCACTGTGGTGGTAGGCACAAATGGTGAGGGAGCAGTTTACCCTCTCTTCTTATTTCTGTGGTCTTGGAACCAACACATAGCTGACCCTCCAGTGGTTTTCCAGACGCTGTAAATCATAAGGGAGGAGACTATTCATCTTTCTTCAATTGGAGCACCTGGTGTATTTAAACCACCACAGAGGCGCCACCTCAGAGGTACAACTCCCTAGGGACTATACACTGCACCACCAGAGCGCTCTCCAATGATACCTGGAGGCTAGTATTTGAATTATGATCCAGCTGACACTGGTGATTGACTTTTTCCTTCAGAGTAAATGATGCTGAATAGACAAGGGCCTTCCTGAGTTTATTCTCAAGCACAACCAAGCACGGGCTTTTTTGAGGATTTTCCCGTTGTTCTTCTAAGTTTTGCGAGGGGCCATTGACTTTAGTTAGCATCAATCCAGATTCTTGGTGGCCTTAGGTCCAACAGAGAAAATGCTACCGGTCTTGAGCATCTTTCTAACTGTTGCTATGTGAACTCCTGTAGTGCTTGTTGTAACAGGGCTTCCAACCGAGGGGGCTCATCTTCCAGCTCTCTACTGGATAAAACTCTGTTGTTATCTATTGGGTTTTCACTGACTAATTTTCAGATGTTTCCGGTCAGTCTATCTTAATCTGGAAGCACTATTAAAACCTGTCCATCATGGATGGTCTTGCTGGTATTTGAATACCACATTATGTTGTTGTTGTTGTTGTTATGAGGTGCCATCGACTCAAGTACAACTCACAGCGACCCTATGAACGATAGATCTGATCCCTGTCCTATCCTGTGCTATCCTCATAATCTCTGGCACACCCCAGCCCGTCGCTACAGTCACTGTGTCAATCCACCTGGTTGAGGGTCCTCCTCTCTCCCTCTGTGCCTCACACCACCTTTCCAAGCATGTTGTTCTTCTCCAAGAAACAGGCTCTCCTAGCAGCAAGTAGGCAAGACAAAGCTTCGCCATCCTTGCCTCCAAGGAGCACTCGGGCTGCACCTTCTCTAAGCCATCTGTCTGTTCCTTTGGCAGTCCATGGGATATTCAGTGTTCCACTCCAACATCACAGTTCAAAGACATCAATTTGTCTCCTGTCAACTGTATTCACTATCCAGCTCTGAGGAGCAAAGCAAGTGATTAAAAAGACCATGGCCTGAATCAAGCTTGCGTTAGACCTCAAACCAACACTCCTGCTCTCCATAATTTGTAGAGGTCTCTGGCTACGGATTTTCCCAGCACACTACATGTCCTGATCTCCTGACAACTGTATTGCTTGTGAATCCAAGTAAATGGAAGTCATTGAGAGTTTCAGTCTTCTCCATCTAATATGATTTCTATCGACCCAGTGATGAGAATTTTTGTTTTCTTGATGTTGAGATGGAATCCATATTGAAAGCTACAGTGTTGGATCTTCTGCAGCAAGTGCTTCAAGTTCTCCTCACTTTCAGCAAGAAAGTTATATCATTTGCATAATGAAGGTTATTAAGGAGTCTTCCTCCTATCCTGATGCCATATTCTTCTCCTAGAGTCTAGTTTCTCAAATAATTTGCTCAGTATACAGACTGAATGGGTATGGTAAAAGGGTACAATGCTGATGCATGCCTTTCTTAATTTTAAACCACGTAGAGCTCCCTTGTTCTGTTCGCACAGCAGCTTCTTGGTCTAAGTATAGGTTTTGAATGAGGATAATTAAGTGTTCTGGGACTCCCATTCTTCTCAATATTAGTCATAATGCACACCGTCTTACTGACAGTGTCTTTGCACAAATGGACATTTTTCTGGTATTCTTTACTTTCAGCCAGATAAACCTATCTGACATCAGCAATGAGTGACATACAAACTATCACATTATGACAAATTAACAGACAGGCTGCTGTCACTGTTGTTGTTAGGTGCAGTCACTGTGCATAGAACTCACAGCGACCCTATGAACAACAGATCTGAACCTGTCCTAGTGTGCATCATCTTTATCATTCCAGACACACCTGAACCACTTGCTGCAGTCACCCTGCCTATTTCCCTGAGGGTCTTTCTCCTCTTTCCTGATCATGATGTTCCTTTCCAAATAACAGCCTCTCCTAACAGCATGACAAAAATATGTGAAATGAAGCTTTCACCATCCTTACCTCCAAGAAGCACTCTTCGAGACACTTCTTTTTGTTCTGTTGGCAGTGCATGGGATATTCAGTACTCTTCTCTAACACCACAATTTAAAGGCATTAATTCTTCTCTTTCCTTACTCATTGTCGAACTCTCAGGAGCGTAGCAGGTAACTGGAAAAACTACAGCTCAAGTCAGGAGCACTTTATTCTTTAAATTGACATCATTACTCTTCAGGACTATGGAGAGGTTCCTTGCAGTGGACTTTCCCAATGTTCTCTGTCTCCTGCTGGTACCACGGTTGCGGATTATGGCTCCAAGTAGGATGAATACATTAAAAGTTTCAATCCTTTATCCATCTATCATGACATTCCCCATTGGTCCAGTAATGAAGATTT
The DNA here is from genome assembly GCF_000299155.1 of Elephantulus edwardii. Taxonomy (NCBI): domain Eukaryota; kingdom Metazoa; phylum Chordata; class Mammalia; order Macroscelidea; family Macroscelididae; genus Elephantulus; species Elephantulus edwardii. The sequence continues at coordinate 7,830,152 of NW_006399843.1, forward strand.
TAATTTCCTTGTTATTGAGATGTAATCCATATTGAAAGCAGTGACAGCCCTCAAATAAGTGAGGTCCTACCTTCTCATGACTGTCTCTATGTTTAGAAATCATGCACATGCTATAAGTATCTTCAATCATATGAAAAAGTTGATAAATGCTGTACTTTAAGGGAAGATTAGAATGTACCAACAAAAAAAATACTAACTTGGATGTTAATGGCCTTGAAGGTTTTGACCATTCAAATAAAATGTAAAGTGGAAAAGCTCAGAGAAATACCAATGTCCCATAAGACAGAAGCAGAAAGATCATTTTTTAATGTTGTTTCTACAAAGATATTGAATAAGGATAAATATAACTCCAAAATAAAACTGCAAAAACATTGCAGAAATAACCCAAACTGGCCACTGCTTAGACCTACCAAGTTAGTTTTCATCATGACATAAAGATTTCAGAGTGAAAAAACTGCTCAATATACTACCAGATTTCTGAGCATGATAAAACCTTATAAAAAAATAAACCAGGTAGTGATTCTCATTTGCACCAACCACAGAGAGACAACAAGCTGACCTTCTCAGAAAGGAAGTCAGGCACTGAAATCAAAGAGAAATTGTTCAAGGATATCTTCAGCACTCTTTTTGTTGCGTTACAACCTCCAAGATTATGTAAAACCCTGGATCAGGCAACTCTGAAAATCCTGACAGTTTCAATTGATCTTAAGTAAAATGAGCAACAGGCATCTTAAAAACTACTTCTATAAAAATAATGGGCATTACTTCTTCTCCAACATGATCAAAACCACATAGATTCAGTAAAGCATAGTACTAAAAAAACAATGATTAGAGTATTAATTCCCACTCATGGCAGCCCCGGGTGAATCAGGGTAAACTGTACTCTACAGGGATTTCAAGGACAGGTTGTTTCTGGAAGCAGATCAGGAGGGCAGCTCTGGTGATCATGCAACTCCAGCCTTCCATTAGCAAATGAGCGCATAACTGTTTATGCCACGCAAAGACTCCTCAATACTACACGAGATGCTGTAGATCAGATGCAGAGAGACATGATCCCTGTTTTCATGGAATTCAGCCCAGGACAGCAGTGAAGAGAACACATGAAAATTACAATTAGTATATGGAAGTAATCACAGTAGCTAAAAAGTGCAAAGGGTGGAGAAAAGAAGACAAAACGGAGCAATGAACAAAGGGGAGAGATTATCTAATTCTACACAGGGTCAAAGGAGTGGAGAAATGATGTTAGGAATGCCGTGCAGACAGGAAGTGACTTTTGAATTGAGTGTGTCAATGAGGAAGATGACAAGGAAGGTTGAGGGCATGGCTAATTCAAACGGACAAAGAGGTAATTCATTTGATATAGACATTAAAGTAAGACTTTAACAGTCCAGGGGGACACACTAAATGGACAGGGGCAGACAAGAATTAGCCTCTATACACCAAGACATAGGTTTCTGGACAATGACTAGGGAGGATAGAAGGAGAATTGATGTGTTTGAGCTGTGGTGCTAGAAAAGGGTATTGAGTGTACCATGCACTGCTAAGAAAACAGATTCATCCTGGAGAGGGTTAAACCGGGCTGCTTCTTGGATTCTGGGGCTTCGTCTGACATACTTTGGACATGTTGTAAGGAGGGCCCGGTCCTTGGAGAGGGACATGATGCTTGGGACGGTAGAGGGGCAGTCCAGGAGGGGAAGACCCTCTATGAGGTGGATTGATTCAGTGACTGGAGTAAACGGGGTGGGTGTGTTGGAGACAGTGTGATTAGCACAGGACAGAGCAGGGCTTAGAGCTGTCGTACATAGGGTCGCTATGAGTTGCAGGTGATTTGATGGCACATAACAACAACAACAAGACAAGGGGCCAATGAATGTAAGCTTCAGAGAATAACAAATACTGTAATATGTGAGAAATCACTCAATAGTCAAGCTATCTGAAACGGACACATCCTACCTCAAAGTCTTAGGGGATACTGTTATTATGCTAAATCCAATCTCCAAAACTCCGTCCACCTCTAAAATTCTATAACTAAAAGGTGCATTGCCATGGGAAAGTCTGCTGTTAGGGACCTCTCCAAAGTGCTGAAGAGCAGTGGTGTCTCTCTGGAGACTAAGGTGCGTCTGATACAGGCCATGGTCTTCGCAATCACCTGTTATGCATCAGAGAGTTGGACAATGACCAAGGAGGATAGAAGGAGAACGGATGCCTTTGAGCTGTGGTGCTGGAGAAGAGTACTGAGAATACCATGGACTGCTAGGAAAACAAATAGATTTGTCCTGGAGAGGGTTAAACCGGGTGGCTCCTTGGAGGCAAGGATTCTGAGGCTCCGTCTAACTTACTTTGGACATGTAGTGAGGAGAGACCGGTCCTTGGAGAGGGACATCATGCTTGGGAGGGTGGAGGGATGGCGCAGGAGAGGAAGGCCCTCTATGAGGTGGATTGATTCAGTGACTGGGATAATTGGGTTGGGAGTGTCAGAGACAGTGCGATTGGCACAGGACAGAGCGGAGTTTAGGGCTGTTGTACATAGGGTTGTACATAGGGTCTCTATGAGTCGCAGGCGACTCGACGGCACATAACAACAACAAACAACAATCAATCCCACGTAACAACATCTCTTTTCATTGCCCACCCCTCCAGAAAAAAAAAGGCACAAGAAAATTCTCATTTATAACACAAGAGAATATCACCATCAGTAAGGGTACATTAGCCAAATCTGAAAGTTCTTCCTCCCATTGGAAGGACTAATGTAGCTTTAAAAATAGATACCTATCAAGAGCAATGATTTATGACAGATCAGCAATAATGTATATTTATTTTGTCAAATTTATTTCCCTGTAATACATAAGGAAAAGAAAACAAAACATTCACAAATTACTGTATATTTGTGTATGCCATGTGTTAGGCTAATATGCTAATATTGCCAACTAAGTGCTTGCCTTAAAGCAACTCTTGATATTGTAGCGCCTCTTAGGAAAGGCCGTCTGCCTCTTCTGAGGCAAGAGGCTGCAGGCATTAATAAGGATAAGTGCAGCTGTTTCGCCCACCACCCTTGAGGACAAGATACATGATTTAACACCTACCACTTAACAAGGTTCCAGGGCAAAAAGAGTCCTTCCATCAGCATGTATATAATTTTACTTGCAAGTTATAATGGTAACAGACCCAGATGACAGTTTTACAAGCAGATACAAGAAGGTATCATTTCTCCTCTAAACATATGCCTAGGCATACATACTTAGAAAATGTTCATAATATACTCCAGTACCTCTCTTATTGAAACAAAGTTAAAGATTTAATTATTCTGACTCTAAAATCAAGTAGATGCAAACATTCTTTGGCTCTGAGCCAAAGGCTCCCATAAATTACTAATTAGGTAAACGAAGGGGAAGGATTTTAACACCAAGGGGGAAAAAATGCATAGGTAGATATATGCAACTAATAAATTTCATCCATTATCTCACATCCTCAAAAGCCAAACAACCTGATCTTCTGACCACTTTATTTATTAATTATGCATCAAAAAATAAATCAGTGTTGTTTCTGGTAAGGCAAGTAACAGCTGACTGAGCACAAAGTAGCAGCTTAGAAGAAAAATGGTCTGGAAAGTAGAAGTCAATGGTTCTAATCCCAGCATGCCTCTCTCTGCCAAGTCTTCTTATCTGGCAAATCACTGATAACCTTTCAATTTCCCTCACTTGTAAAGCCAAAGATCGCTTGCCATAGGCAAAATTTTTCTAGAGGCAATAAATATTATTTAAAACATGGTTATGAAAAGATCTTATTATCCTCAGAAAATACTGGATCTCTGTATTATAGGAAAAGTCCTAATTCTAAATCACCTCCAAAGAAAAGAAAGCAAAAAAACCCAGAAACTTCAAAACATTTTTTTTACATGTAGCAAGCACTCTGCTAAGCTTGTGGGTACAGAGTAAACAGTCAAACGGTGAGACGTGCTCACATCCCAAGACTTCAGGGTACTGAGAAACAAAGCTATGATGTCAGATCCATTACAGCATGTTATCACTTATAAGACAGGCACGAGCAGATGTGGAGAACTGTGGAGAGGTGGTTGGCTGGGGATTTATGTATGAATTACATTTCTACTACAGCAAAGGCTGTATGCCCTGATAAGTCAAAGGTGGTACTTGTCTGCTGGTCTAAACCCATCAGTGGCTCCAAGGAGGAAGATGAGTAATCTTACTCCATGCAACTGCAACCTCTTTAAAACTCAAAAAAACAAGGGTTAGCTATGAGTTTGTTCTGACTGGACAGCAATTAGTTGTCTTTTCAATTAGTGTGAAACTCAAATGAATATGGTCTAAAGCCAACATTAGGGCCCTTAACATAACTCCAGATGGAATTAAAGAAATATCAACTGAACTCACTTATAGTAATCCAAGTACATAAAAGGGGAAATAGGCAGAGCTGCCAATCAAAACCAAAAGTAAGCAGCAGCCACTGCTCAGTGATAGAAAAGCAGGAAAAATCAATTCCAGAAGAAATCAGTAAAGAGTTAATAAAGTCGTTTGCAAATTTAAGGGGAAAAATATCTCTATAAAAACGTACATGTAATAAGGCTACAGATCATTGGTTAGCTGCCAGAAAAATGATGGAATGTAGTATAGTTTACTTATTTCTTTTTAATGGCTCCCACATTCCACCTGAAAAATTGGTCCTGGAGCTGTATAATTGGGGATAAAAATTAAATGACAGTTTCCATTTGTCATGATGAAAGCTGATCACTTGTGGGGGTTTTGTTGTTGTTGTTTTAATTTGTTTTATCCACTCTGACTAAAGTACCTCCTAAAGTCTACCAAGCCAATCTTCTCCCTGACAGCAAACAGGGCTGTTCCCAGGATAAAGGAAGAAATGGAATAAGCTGTTGGCAACTAAACATACACTTTTTTTCAGGTCCCACAGATTTCAGGTCTCCACAGGAACGGGAACTAGGGCTCAGATGAAAACTTTTGGGGGCTTTAAAACTATAATCTAAGAATATGTCCTTAGTTTCAACTTCTTACTGATACATATTATGAAACTAAATTTAGATTAACTTTTTTCCTTCTCATTAAAAAGTCTGCTTCTTGTTGTTGTTATGTGCCGTCGAGTCGCTTGCCACTCATAGCGACCCTATGTACAACAGCTCTAAACTCTGCTCTGTCCTGTGCCAATCTCATTGTCTCCGACACACTTATCCCAACTGCCCCAGTCACTGAATCAATCCACCTCCCAGAGGGCCTTCCCCTCCTGCGCCTGGCCCCCACCCTCCCAGGCATGATGTCCTTCTCCAAAGACCGGTCCCTCCTTACAACATGACCAAAGTATGTCAGTCCAAGCCTCAGAATCCTTGCCTCCAAGGAGCAACCGGTTTAACTCTCTCCAGGATGAATCTGTTGATTCTCTTAGCAGTCCATGGTACCCTTAGCACTCTTCTCCAACACCAAAGCTCAAAAGCATCAATTCTTCCTCTATCCTCCCTGGTCACTGTCCAGATCTCTAACGCATAACAAGTGATTGCAAAGACCATGGCCTATACCAGACGCACCTTAGTCTCCAGAGAGACACCGTTGCTCTTCAGTACATTAGAGAGGTCCCTAACAGCAGACTTTCCCATCACAAATGTCTTTTAATTTCCTGGCTGCTGGTGCCAACAGTGTTGATTGTGGAGCCAAGCAGACTAAAGCTGTGAACAATCTCTTCACCATCCATCCTGATGGTGCCAATTGGTTCAGTGGTAAGAATCTTTGTCTTCTTGACACTGAGCCTCAATCCATCTTGAAGGCTGCAGTCCCTGACCCTTAGCAGCGAGTGCTTCAGGTCCTCCTCAGTTTCAGCAAGTAGAGTTGTGTCATCTGCATAACGCAGATTGCTGATAGATCTTTTACCAATCCTGATGTTGCATTTCTCCTCATAGAGCCCAGCCTCTGGGATAATCTGTTCTGCATAGAGGTTGAGAAGGTATGGAGACAGGACACATTCCTGGTGTACGCCCGTCCCAATTTTGAACCATGCAGTGTTTCCTTGCTCTGTTCTGACAACTGCTTCTTCGTTCAAGTATAAGTTTTGCCTTAGCATGATCAAGTGTTCTGGAATTCCCATTCTTCTCAGAGTCAGCCACAGTTTGTTATGGTCCACACAGTCAAACGCCTTTGCATAATCAATGAAACACAGAAAGACATTCCTCTGGTACTCCCTGCTTTCAGCCAAGATCCATCTAACATTAGCTACCATATCCCTACTACCATGACCCCTTCTAAACCCAGCCTGGACTTCTGGCAGTTCTCTGTGGATGTGCTGTTCTAGTCGTTTTTGGATCATCTTCAGCAGAATCTTGCTTGCATATGAAATCAATGATATTGTTCTATAGTTTCCACACTGTTAGGTCACCTTTCTTTGGAATGGGAATAAATATAGATCTCTTCCAGTCAGTTGGCCAAGTGGTTGTTCTCCAGATTTCTTGACACAACTTGGTGAGCACATCCAAAGTCTGCTTAGATAGCAAATATGATACCAGGAAGCAGATTAGGGACAGGCTAATCCCAGCTCCTATGTAAGGAAGAAGGGAATTCATGTAACTAAATTGCTGATGTCATTATATTAAGAAGGTCTGGTGGTGACAAGCATAGTTCATTGTCGATAACTAAAAGGCTGGCAGTCGAAGCCCACCAACCGCTCCATGGGAATAAGATAAGCAGTTTTGTGAATTAAAGATTTACAGTTTTGGAAACCCAATGGAGGGTGTCTCAATGAGTCGGAACCAACTTGACAGCAGCAGATTGTTCTATTTGTGAGGAGTGGATAGTGTAGAAAGGTAAGGAGGGGCCAGCTGTGAAACACAGGAGGAGACTAATAAGGACAGGAGACCATGGTGTCAAAGAGAGTTTTAATCTGAAAACATGAAAGTGATGTGTTCAGCTTCTGCTCACCTTGATCTCAGAAGTTGTTTGGAAAGGGAAAGGCAATCTCAAAAAAAAAAAAAATTAGCTTTAAAGGTTTAAAAATAGATTTATGTCAAGCTGCCCTGAAGTATACGCTTTTCTTTTCATTTGAGACTTGGGCTGATTTGAGTTTGATTGGATTTTCATCAGTGACCTCTGGTGAAGTGTTTCAAAAGTAGAGTAGAACAAAGCAATATAAAGTAGGAGTGAAGTGCACTGGCTCTGGAGCTGCCTTCAGCCCCTCCACCTTACCAGCCCTGCAGAGCTGGGCAAATTACCTAAACTGCCAGGGCCGTGGTTTTTCACTCATAAAATTGATATCACAGAAATGTTGTTAAGTATTAAAGGTATTAAAAATCCAGTGCCACAAGATCAATTTTGACTTACTGTAATCCACTATCTTGTTTCTGAGGTTGCAAACCTCTTTCTACGTAAGGAAGAAGACTCATTTTTTGCCCCTAAGAGTAGCTCGTGGATTCAAACTGCTGACCTTTCCATCAGCAGCACTTAGTAATGTTACTTCTACCACTACTGAATCATGGAATAGAAATTTTAACAGAAGGGGGTGGGGGGATCAAAGAACCATATAGTCAGAAAATTACTAAGAAGAAATTGAATACAATTAAAGATGTTTTGCTTTAATACAGAAAAGTAAGTGCAATTCAGGGTAATAGAATGGATAAACTACAGGGTAATTATTTAAATAAAAACTACTTACTGTACAGAGAGACTCAGCTTGGAAAGGACTCTTCTAATGGATATAAGTATTTCAGTTCAAAAAGGTAATATTCCTGAATGACTATCAGCACTATAAGCATTATTGGCAATTCATAGACGACTAACAAAAGGCCCATTTTGCCGGGCTGTGATGGCATTTCCTAAAGGAGCTCAACATTTCTTAAGTAGTAAAGAGTATCTGCCATTTATAAAGCACGAACAATTTGGAACCCATGGTAGTAGTAGTCAAGAAATAAGGAGATATGTTGTAATGAGAAATCTGCTGATAAAGGCCTTTCCAGAGGGCTAAAGAGCAATGATGTCACCTAAAAGACTAAGGTGCACCCAACCCAAGCCATCATTTTTTTCCCATTGATTCCCATGAATCTGAAAGCTGGACAATGAATAAGGAAAGCAGAATAAGGAAGAACCAATGCCTTTAAATTGTGGTGATGGTGAAGAATACTGTATCTTATGTATTACCAAAAGAACAAACACATCTGTCTTGGAGGAAAAAATAAGGGTGCTCCTTAGAGACAAGGATGGTGAAACTCTGTCACACATACTTTGGGCACGTTATCAGGAGGGGCCAGTCTTTGCTGGGGAAGACAAGAGGGTCAGAGGACGCGTTTCAACACGATGGGCTGCCACAATCACCTCGAACATGTCAGAGACTGTTAGGATGGCTCAAGATAGGGCAAAATGCAGATCTATTTTACATAGGGTTGCTATGAGACCAAGTAGACTCAATGGCAAAGAACAACTATGTCTCTGCGACTCCACAGTTAAACAGATGAAGATACCAATTTTATATAGGTATCCAAACACCTCATTGTCATCAAGTCAGAACCAATTCATAGCTGATCCTCCAATGGGTTTTCAGAGGCTATCATTTACAAGAGAGGAGAATGACTGTCTATCTTTATCCCTTAGAGCAGCTAGTGAATCTGAACTTACACCTCAGTTCTTTACTTACTATGCCACTAGGCCACCAGACCCTCTTGGGGGTTTTCAGGGACATTAAATCATATGGGAGACTGTTCATCGTTCCCCCATAGAGGAGCTGGTGAATTCTAACTGCGTGCCTTTGGGATAGCAGCATAGCTTCTTACCACTAAGGCCAACAGAGCTAGCTAGCTAGCAAGCTATCTATGTATATATAGATATATAAAACTTTCATTATATGTTATCAGAACACATTGCTTCCCAATTGGACAAATAAAAAGGCTAGAATACAGAAAACCAGCAACTTGCCTAAGGCTTTATAACTGCTAAGTTATGACAGTGAGATTCAAGCCCTTCTGGGTCTGACTCCAAAGCCACATTGGTACTAGTACATCACACCGTCTTCCATTTATTTGTTATTCATCAGCTACTTGCCAGGGATAAGATCAGGCAACTGAGAGCTCACACGTTGGAACTGCTGCCAAAAGATGTTAAACTAGAAATAGCCACTGAGTGTTTTTAAGATGAGAGCAGCTTTATAAAGGCCATCCCCCTTTATAGATTATAAAATAGATGAAAGAACTGAGCCCCAGAGAGGTTAAATAGCCTGCCCAAAGTCAAAAAGATAAAGTCATTCCAAAAACGACAGTGTAAATCAGTATGAAAATGACAATATTTTCATAAATTTTCATATATGAACCTAATTTGCCAAGAGAGAAATGGGTATGTAGCTGATATAGGAACAAAGACTTCCCCAAAGCCAGGCTGCACACCTAGTCTGGACCAGTAGACAGTATCAGGAACAGGTGTCCTGGAGGTACAGTTGAGGATGAGAGGCTAAACTGAGAAAAGGTAACACTTCAAATTCTCTTTTCCTTCTAGGAAGCCACAAGTGATCCCTGGTAAAATAGACATGTACCCTGAACTCTGCTGGACTGGAGAGTAAGACCATAGTAAAGTACCACAGAGGCGCAAAAAAAAGGGGGGGGGGACTCTGTTGAATTTGGTACAATCCATTACGTTAAGTCTCAAAATGTAATAACCTATCATAGTAACATCAAGCTGCATCATAATAAATGACGAGAAAAGATTTGAGACTTAACAATTCCATCTTGCTTGGTTCCACAATCAATATACTTAGTACTAACAGTCAAGAGATCAAGAGATGTATTGCACTGGAATAATCTGTGGTCAGGGGCCTCTCCAAATTAGTAAGAAGCAATGATGTCAGTTTGAAGACTAAGGTATACCTCATGTCATGGTCTTTTCAATCACTTATTATGAAACTGAGAGTTGGACAATGAATAAGGATGACAGAAGAAGAGTTGATGCCTTTGAACTGTGCTGAGTATCCCATGTACTGCCAAAAGAACAAACAGAAATGTCTTGGTGAAGGCGAAAATAGTGTTCTTAGAGGCAAAGATTATTCCTTGGAGAAGGGCATCATGCCATGGCAGAGGAAGGGACGGTGAAGGAGAGGAAAACCCTCAATCAGGTAGGTTAACGCAGGCACTGCTGCAATGGGCTTGAGTGTATTGGAGTTTGTGAGATGGCACAGGATAGGTTCAGATCTGTTGTTCATAGTGTCATTATGAGTCGTACTCAATGATACCTAACAACATCGTAATAACAGAGCAGGTAAATCTATACAACATCCTCTTTCTGTAGAGCCACAAAGGCCTTGTTATGTGCCACTGAGTCACTTGTGACTCATAGTGACCCTATGTTCAACAGCTCTGAATCTGCTCTATCAGGAGCCAACCTTATTGTCTCTGACACACCTATCTCCATTACCCCAGTCACTGAGTCAATCCATCTCATCCAGGGTCTTCCTCTTACATTGTCCCCCCACCCTTCTAAGCATAGTGTCACTCTCCAAGGACTGGTCTCTCCTTGCATCATGCCCAAAGTATGTCAGATGGAGCTTCAGAATCCTTGCTTCCAAGAAGCAGCCTGGTTTCACCCTCTTGAGGATGAACCTCTTGTTCTCCTAGCAGTCTATGGTCTATTCAGTACTCTTCCCCAGCACTACAACTCAAAGTCATCAATAATTTTTCTATCCTTAATCACTGTCCAACTTTCAGATGCATAGCAAGTGCAAAGATCATGTTCTGGATCAGGTGCACCTCAGTCTCTGACATCATTGCTCTTCAGTACACTGGAGAGGTCCCTAACAGCAGGTTTTCCCAATGCAATTCTTCTTTTGATTTCCTGGCTTCTGGTAACAAAAGTGTTGATTGGGGAGCCAGGCAAGCTGAATCTGTTAACAATCTCAATCTCTTCTCCATCTATCATGATGCTACCAATTGGCTCAGTGGTGAAAAAATCTTTGTTGTCTTGATATTGAGCTTCAGTTCCTATTGAAGGCTGCAGTCCTTGACCTTCTGCAGCAAGCGCTTCAGTTCTTCCTCAGTTAAGCAAGCAAGGTTGTGTCATCTGCATAATGCAGGCTGCTGATGAGTCTTCCTCCAATCCTGAATGACAAGTTTAAGACGTGGATCTTCCATTTATTAGCTATTTGACCTTGAACAAGTCTGAACTTAAATAAACTCCTGAACTTATAAAATTGAATGAGTAATACTTATTTCTAGTCTGTGTAGTATTAAATTAGAAGAAATACAGATTTTCTATGTCAGCAGTTAGCTAACTCTCAGCTCTAAATTTACCCTTTTTACTGGTTGTATGGAAATGGATCTGGGCCCTTAAAACTATTTTTTTTTTCCTTTGTCACCTGGCACAATATTAAGCTCTGTGAGACCTGGGCTTTCTCCTGCAGCCAGCTCCTACATTGCTCTGCTTAGTATCAGAGTCCAGCAATGAAGGGCACCAAGAGCGGGCAGCTTCCCCAAGGACCCCGAGGCACGTTTGTCTCCAGTGAGATACCTTGTTACAAATGGTTATTCCAAGCCTCAGAAAGGATGCATTTCCAGCAAGTTCCACCAAACCACTGCCATCCAGGGAGCTATGTCACTGCCTCTCCACCATGATCCAAATCTCAGCCCAAAGAGGAAAAGCAGGGGGCTCTTCCCAAACTGCTCTCTCTCAGTCCCAGAGTAGTGGCTGCCCCTTCTACCTGCAATCTCCATGTTTGTTATAATTCTCTTTACTTCTTACTAGCAAATCTCTTGTTATTCTGATCTCATGATAGCTAACGAATCTTTTTAGAGTTAAGTCTTCCCTGCTCAAATAACTGTGTTGTTTGGTGTAATCCATAGAGTTGCACTGCTAACCCAAAAACTGAGGTTCTCTTGGGGGTTTGAATCCGCCAGTTGCTCTGAGGGAGAAAGATGGACAACCTTCTCCTGTGCAATTTACAGCCTTAGAATCTTGCTGGAGGGTCAGCTATGAGGAGGTTCCAACTCCATGGTGATGAGTTTGAGGGTATGTTTGTTTGTTTTGGTTGAACTAAGATAGCTAGTGTTCAATAACACATATAATAATTGTATATTATTGTTTCACTCGTCTTTAATCTCAAATGATAATTTCCTTCGCTTCACCTAAAATAAATAAAGGAAGGAAGGAAGGAAGGAAGGAAGGAAGGACATCTTAACAATTTCTGCCAAAAACAAGATGTGGGGGTGGACTGGAGCTACCTCAACATAATTTCCTTATTTAACACAGAGTTTAAAAAATTATTTCCATAACTTCTGTGGTGGACCTAAAAACAATGCCACAAAGGGTAGGAAATGCCTCCTTTGTCACCAAGACTATACTCCAAATTATCTAAAGAAAGAAATGCATTAACGTAAAATTTTCTAAAATTTACATTTATATAATTTTTATTTTTTTCTTTTTCAACTCATGTTAATAAACAGTACTTTTTTTAAATCAGAGAAAACACAAAATATTCATGTATCCATGCAAGAATATCTAGTGAAGGTACAGGAGAGAATCATTTTCAGGGAATGGAAGAAAAAAGAAAGGGTTTATCAGCAATATTACCAAGTCAACATGTATTTCCTCATCCTGTTAATATACCACCTTAATTCTTAGGTAACAGAGGACAAAAACACATTATTTAAGGTGTCATGTATTGTTGGCACATACTGTGAAATAAAATTACTGCAGAAATATAGAAGATCTCAAATGTATTATGTTTCTGTCTTCAAGTTCTTTATTTCCCATCCACAGAAGTCTTCTTCCTCTGAAAGGAAAGCTATCACCTTCAGCACAATCCCATGTCATCGGTGTCTCTGCCTCTGTCTAAAAGTCTCACCTAATTATCAATTTAACAAGGAGCAGAAACCAAGGAGGAAAATCCCATCATCTTTTAAGGCAGGCAGCTTGTCCAATTTCAAGAGCTAGCCCCCATCCTGAAACACCCCAAAATAGATATTGCAAGCCACCAGCAGGACCCCAACATAAAGCAAGACTCCTCATTAAAAGTTGGGATGGAACCTGCCAGGTATGCCTGCAGGGATGCTCCACAATAGCAGTCTATACTCCATGCCTCTTTCGACCTAGATTAAATTACTGACAAAATGGACAGACTACCCAAAACTGTGAGCAATACATTTTGCCAATGAAAATAATGATTGTGCTTGGTACAGCACACATGCTTTCCCTCAGCCTGTCAGCATTTTCAGTTAAGGGGCTCAATGCTCTTACCAGCCAACCCTTTCCCTGCCAAAACCAATAAACTACCTTCATTTCTTAAGACCCCTCGGGGCCTTGAATTACTTTTGCACTTGAGGTCAGTCCTGCAAAACTGCCCCCCCCCAAACAATAATCAGAAGCAGCCCCTTCCTACCACCAGCATACTTAAAACTCAGAAGGCAGAATTCGTGAATACATACAGGAGCTTCTTATAATTTTCCACTGTCAGGTTTTCACATTTGCATTCTTACAAGTTGTACCTCCTATTTAAGATGGCAAACTGGGTTTCCTAGCAATGTCATCACTCAATGCTTTTGGTGTTTTATACGAAAACATGTGTTTTCCTAAGACAAGATGTAACAGAGCAATAGCTCAAAATGGTTTAACTTTATAGGTCCAAACATTCCAGTGAATTCCAAAATCTCATTATATCTTATAGTGAAACATATACACACACCTAAAGCATGACTCCAGTTGACTACTCTTTATTTATGTATTTTGGTTTTCTTCCAGGAAAACTAAGCTTATACCAAATCTCTTTATAGCAAATAAAACCTTTGTGGGGGGAGAAACAAGCCTTTCTATCATACTTCTCTTTGTATTCATCTACTCCATTTATTTATGAAATAAATCTCCACTCTAAGACGCTTTTTTAAAAACTTGCATGGAGAGGAAACCTCTCTCTCTCTCTTTCTCTCTCTCTCTCTCTCTC